>NW_027043028.1:790000-797500 GCF_036013475.1 Columba livia
GCTCCACGGCGACGGCCTTCCCGGTTCAGGAGGGCGCTCCGGGCTCTGTGCAGGGCTTTCCGCTGCAGCTGCACCGCGGGACAGCAAGAGGAGTAGAGCTGCGACCGTGGCGTTCACCTGCCCTGAGGACATGGTGCTGCCAGCCTCTGCTCGGCCTTGGATTGTTTTCAAAATCAATAAAGCCAAAAATAAAAAAAAAATGACAATTTTTCCCCCTGTGCTCCTCTGTTCCTGCTCCACCTCGGGACAAAGAAGGCTGCAGGAAATCTCTGTCCTCGGGGTGTCCCGGCCTTGGTTGCCGGAAGCCCTGGGTTGGTGCTGCCGCAAGCCGGCAGTCTGGCTGGATCCCCCTCAAGCTCCCTTCCCACCCGCCTGTCTCCAGTTCCAGTCCAGGACTTGGAACATTTGAGATCTATTGCCGACTTGGCCTGGTTGACCTGCACCGTACGGCATCCCCTTCGTCTCACAAGGAACCTCCCCATTGAGGGGGTGTTTCGGAGCACCTGCATGAGCTGATACAGGCGAGACCCTCCAAACCCGCATGTGGTCCCTCTCCTCCACCGAGGGTCTTCCAAGTCAGGAAGAGCCGGCTGCTCGCTCCCTTGCTGGAAATCTGAGCCATGACCCATCTCTGCACAAGGCTCTGATGCACAAGGCTGCCAGCGTCACGAGAGCACGTTCAGGCCTGAGACACCGGGGAGAAGCCGCGCAAACAGTGCTGGTCTTGACAAGAAATCCACCTGCTCAGAGCTTCGTCTCAGATGCGAGTTACTCTGCCCTGGGTTTCTGGGGCCCAGAAATGGAGGGAGGCTCAGGTATAAACCCAGTCAGCCAAGAGCCGCAGCAGCTGCTGATCCCTGTGTGGCACATTGCAAACCAGCCATGGCTGTCTGTGGCTGCTGCATGCCCCGGGCTGCAGCCTTCGCAGCATCCTCCTCTTCCCCAGCACCCCCGTGCACTGCACAGACCCAGAGCTGATTGCAATGGCTGGGGCAGCACCGGGCAGCAGCAGCATCTCTCTCCCCAGCCTCCAGCTGCCCAGTTGCCCTGCGGGGAATTTCTGCCTGGGAAGGGCAGAGTTGTATTGCGATCGGCCGGGGGCTCAGGACAAAGCACAGCACCGCCACGTCCCCGGAGCAGAGCCCTTCTTTTCCTGGCTTGGACTGGTGTATTCCTCCTGCTCACAGCGCGGTCCTTCTCTGGGAGAAGGTGACGCCAGCACTTTCAGGGAAATTGGAACGTCATGATGGAGTGGACGTGGAACAGCCTCACTTCCCGAAAAGCCAAAGGAGTAAAACTGACATGGAACAAAGCAAGTAACTTGCCACAGCTGTCCAACCTGCGCTCCTCAGGCGGGAGGTGACCGGCGACATGTTCTGGTGCTGCGGGGCTGTGCCGCAACAGTTCAGTTGGGGCCGTGGCCAGAAAGGTAGTGATGTACATCTAGAGATACCCACATCGTTCTGTGGGAAGCATCTGTTTCCTCGGCACGATTTGGAACACTTTTGACACACGGGGCTTGCTGGGCCCTAAATTACAACTGTGTTGACTCCTCTAAGCCTCCCAGTTCCAATTCAGCAGGTGCCCAGTTCAAGGTGTTGACTCAGCAATGTGTACTTCACTTTAATCTGTATTATGTATTATGTATTATGTATTATGTATTATGTATTATGTATTATGTATTATGTATTATGTATTATGTATTATGTATTATGTATTATGTATTATGTATTATGTATTATGTATTACCAACAGTAATTTGCCAACAGGAGGAGTTCTTGCTAAATTAACAGAAAAGCCATGCTGACAAATGCAAGGGAGCAATGAGGGAGGGCTGGAGTCGTGCTCGGGAGCTGTGTCCGTGCGGGAAGGTTTATGTGTCTCGCTGGGCAGTGCCCAGAGAGTTGGTCTGATCGCACCGCAGAGCTCCCGGAGACATCAATCTGTTTGCTTCTTTCCTACACCAAGCTTTAAAGGCTGGTTTGGATAGTCAAATGGGATTCAAACGTAACGTTCCTCCAAGAAGGCCTTGGGTAAGTCATTTCCCAAAATTCCAACTTCTTTTCCCAGGGAGGCTGAATTTCCTCCATAGCAATCAAATGATCAGGTTTTGCACAGAAGAGTTGCTGCGGTTCTAAGCGTCTTTATTTTGTCTATGCTGCCTTAAAGAAGCAGCTGGTCTGCCTTTTGCTTTTGGTGATGGAAGTCAGGAATGGCCAGCGCTGTGCTTCATGTCAGGATGGTTTCATTCTCGAATTATTGAATCGTTTGCCGGATGCAACTAAAAGAACAACACCTCCATCTCTTCCAGGGCCCTGCTCTTTAGTCCGCTCTCAACATCACCAGCAAAGAGCTGCTGCTTCTCTTCTGCACGGGATGTTTGGACATCTCTTTGCTAGAGGGACAAGGTCCCTTCGATCAAGAGACTGAAGCAGAACATCAGAAATTGACATTCCTCCAAGTTTTCCCCCAGTGCCTCAAGTTCCAAAGCAAAGAGAAGGGCATGGCGGTGGTGCCATTTTCTACCTCAGGGATAAAATTGTGGCAGGAATCGTAGTATGGAACATCTTCTACAGGATGCCTATTGCCGGCAAGGTCAGTGCAGGACTGGTGTGCTGAACAGTGAGTCTTGCTTAGATTGGGGATTTTCTTGTGGAAAAATCCATCTGCCCATTTAAAATGATGAAAAAGAAATGGAGATGCTCTGTTTGGTACGATACTTGCAAGAAACTTGTAGGTTGGTTGTGCTTTAGTTGTTAGCAGTGCAGGTCAGAGCGGCTTCACAGTTTCACAGTATCACAGTATCACAGTATCACAGTATGTTTGGGATTGGAAAGGACCTCAGAAGATCATCCAGTCCAATCCCCCTGCTGGAGCAGGAACGCCCAGGTGAGGTCGCACAGGAACATGTCCAGGAGGGTTTTGAATGTCTGCAGAGAAGGAGACTCCACACCCCCCTGGGCAGCCTGTTCCAGTGTCTGTCACCCTTACTGAGAGAAGGTTTTTCTCAAATTTAAGTGGAACCTCTTGTGTTCCAGCTTGATCCCATTACCCCTTGTCCTATCATTGTTTGCCACCGAGAAGAGCCTGGCTTTGTCATCGTGGCACCCTCCCTTTATATATTTATAAGCGTTAATAAGTTCACCCCTCAGTCTCCTTCAAACTAAAGAGCCCCAGCTCCCTCAGCCTTTCTTCATAAGGGAGATGCTCCACTCCCTTAATCATCTTTGTTGCCCTACGCTGGACCCTCTCCAGCAGTTCCCTGTCCTGCTGGAACTGAGAGGCCCAGAACTGGACACAATATTCCAGTTGTGGTCTCACCAGGGTGGAGTAGAGGGGAAAGAGGACCTCTCTTGATCTACTAACCACCCCCCTTGTAATACACCCCAGGATGCCATTGGCCTTCCGGACCACAAGGGCCCAGTGCTGGCTCATGGTCACCCTGCTGTCCACCAGGACCCCCCAGGTCCCTTTCCCCTACACTGCTCTCTAATATGTAATTTCCCAACCTATACTGGAACCTGGGGTTGTTCCTGCCCAGATGCAGGACTCTACACTTGTCCTTGTTAAATTTCATCAGGTTATTCCCCGCCCAACTCTCCAGCCTGTCCAGGTCTCTGGATGGCAGCACAGCCTCTGGCGTGTCAGCCACCCCTCCCAGCTTGGTGTCATCAGCAAACTTGCTGATAGTACACTCTACTCCCTCGTCTAAATCGTTAATGAATATATTGAATAATATTGGCCCCAGTACTGACCCCTGAGGCACTGCACTAGATACTGGCCTCCAACTAGACTCCGCACCATTGACTACCACTCTCTGGCTTCTCTCCTTAAGCCAGTTTGCAACCCACCTCACTACTCTATTGTCCAGACCACACCTCCTCAACTTAGCTGTGAGGATGCTGTGGAGACTGTGTCAAAGGCTTTGCTGAAGTCAAGGTAGACCACATCCACCGCTCTGCCATCATCCATCCACCTTGTTACATTCTCATAAAAGGCTATGAGGTTGGTCAAGCATGACTTACCCTTGGTAAAGCCATGCTGACTGCCCCTAATAGCCCTCTTATCCTTGATATGCCTTGAGATGGCACCAAGGATAAGCTGTTCTGTTACTTTCCCAGGGACAGAGGTGAGGCTGACCGGTCTATAATTACCCGGGTCCTCCTTCTTGCCATTTTTGAAGACTGCAGTGACATTTGCTTTCCTCCAACCCTCGGGCACCTCCCCCGTTTCCCAAGACTTGGCAAAGATGATGGAGAGTGGTCCAGCAATGACCTCAGCCAGCTCCCTCAGCACCCGCGGGTGCATCCCATCCGGACCCGTGGATTTATGGATGTCCAGACTATTTCATTGCTCCCTAACCCAGTCCTCATCGACTAAAGCAAACTCCTCCATTGACCTGGCTTCATCCGGGGTCTCAGGGGTACAGGGCTCCCCAGGACAGCCTCCGGCAGAGTAGACTGAGACAAAGAAGCATTCAGTAATTCTGCCTTCTTTGTATCTTCTGCCACCAGGGCACCCACCCGTTCATCAGTGGGCCTACATTGCCTCTGGTATTAGTTTTATCTGCTATGTATTTGAAACAGTTCTTTTTGCTGTCCTTGACCCCTCTCGCCAGCTGTAATTCTAAGGAGGCCTTGGCTATCCTAGCTGCCTTCCTACACCCTCTAACAGCAGCCTTATATTCCTCCCAAGGGGCCAGCCCCTGCCTCCATGACCTGTAAACTCTCCTCTTCTGCTTGAGCATACCCAACAGGTCCCTGTTCAACCACGCAGGCCTCCTGGCTCCCTTCCTTGACTCCCTTCGTGTGGGGATGCTCTGATCCTGAGCGTGGAAGAAGCAATCTCTGAATGCAATCCAGCTATCTTGGGCCCCTTTTCCTTCAAGCAGTCTTGCCCATGGGATTTCCCCCAGCAATTGCTTGAAAAGGCCAAAGTTAGCCCTGCTAAAGTCCAGGGTTGCAATTGTACTGGCTCTTCTGTTCCTGCCACACAAGATGCTGAACTCCACCACCCCCCCGGACAGCGTGTTTGCCACAAACCCCAGTGGACAGTGTGTGTGTCACAAACCCCACTGTCACCCCCGCGGATCCCAGGAGCCATGCTCATTACCCCAGGGTCCCCTCAGTGCCACCCACCATCACCCCAGGGGGCCCCAGGGCCTCCCTTCCCCCCAACACCCACGGAGTCTCTGGGACCCCACACTGTGGTCCCCGGAAGATCCCCCGGAGCCCCCCGCTGTCACCAGGGGGTAACTGGCATCCCCCAGTGCCACCCAGTGGGTCCCTGGCACCCCCTCCCCCATCCCCCCAGGGTCTCCAGGGTCCCACATCCCCCCAGGGGTCCCTGTTACCCCCAGGCCCCCCAGTTCCCGCCCCCACCGTCACTCACTGGGCGGGGGAGAGGCCTGCAGGGCAATGGGCTGCAGGGGCGCAGCTCCTGGTGGGGGCAGGCTCAGCTGCGGGAACCCCCACACACACCCTGGGGGCCCCCGAGGACCCTCCCGTGGGACACAGGCGTCCAGGGACCCCCAAGTAACACCCGCGCCCCCACCAAGGGGCCCCTGCTCCCCGGACCCCGCTGTCCCCGAGCCCCGCCGCCGCCTTCAAACCCGCCCCTCGGCGGGCACGCGCGCCCGCCCATTGGTCCCCGCTGCGGACGGCCCCCGCCCCCACCCGCCTGCCGCCCGCCCCGCCGCGCTTACCGCCGCTTCTCATTGGCCAGCCACGCCGCCCGCCTGGCGGGCGGGGGCGGGAGCTCCGCGCTGATTGGCTGCCGGGCGCAGTGAGGGGTTCGAGTGCGTTGTTGTGCGGGGGCGTTGGCGAGGAGACACAACGGTTTCGGGGTGCGGGCGGGCCGGACGAGGGTCGCCCTGCCGAGCAGAGAGCGGCTGTGCGGGCAGGGAGTGCGGGAAGGGGAGCGGCGGGCTGGCGCCTCCGGTTTGTCAGAGGGGAAGCTGAGGCAGCGCGGGCAGCGTGTGAGTTCAGACAGGCTGCGGGTAAATGAGCCACAGCGCTGGTGACACGATGAGTCTCTTGCAGAGCTCACGGGTGGACCTGGCGTTCAGTAACGATTCTCTTCAAGCATTTCATTTCTTTTGTGGCTGTTACTGCTTTAAGTGAACACCTGATTCCATTGGGTTTGTGCCACACACACCGTCCAATGGGGGTTTGGACACACACGCTGTCCAATGGGGTTTGGACACACACGCTGTCCAGAGGGGTTTGTGACACACACGCTGTCCAATGGGGATTGTGACACACACACGTGTCCAATGGGGTTTGTGACACTCACACTGTTCAGGGGGTTTGTGACATACAAACTGTCCAACGGGGTTTGTGACACACACGCTGTCTATAGGGGTTCGCGACACACACACCTGTCCAATGGGGTTTGTGACACACACACTGTCCAGGGGGTTTGTCACACAAATGGGGTTTGTGACACACACGCTGTCCAATGGGGTTTGTGACACACACACTATTCCATAAGTTTTTGACACACACACTGTCCAATGGGGTTTGTGACACACCCACTGTCCAATGGGGTTTGTGACATTAAAAGATTCCTTAAAAGTAAACAAAATTTGAAGATAAAAACTAATATCCACAGAAGCTCATCATCACAGAGACGATCACAGAGGCTACGCAGCAGATCATCGCACAGGGGAAGCAAGAAACCAATAATTTGTTTAAATTGACACTTAATGTATCACCATTTCAGAGCAGAACCCTGTTCGCACCACGCTGTAACCTGCTGTTTCTAAGTGCTGGATTGCACAATTTTTACCTCTTAGTAAGTTAAATCAAAAAATATCTCCAATTTGCTTTCCTGCCCCCCCAGGAGCTGCTTGTCCCTCAACCCTCCGACATCCAGATCAGCAGCACGCACACAACCGGCAACACTGAGAGAGCAGAAACTTGCACCAAAAATCATCAGGGAACTGTGTTTGCTGTGCTTGCCAGAACAATGCCAAGGGATATACCCACCACTATATACTGGTAAAAAGCTCCAGTGTCTTGTTTCACATATCACTCTTTTATAAATAGGGAACTCAAAGCAAACTTCTCTCCAGATACTGGAAAGAATAATTACTATTTACCGATTAGTTTTGATCCTAATATTAAAGCAGAACTTATGATTTGGAGTTGATTTAATACGCAATGAAAGCATTTCATCCTGGCAAACAGAAGCATTATCTGTATTGGGGGTTTTGTTGGCAGAGGTTACTGAATTTTGTTATATATACTGTTGTCAGAGGTAACATTAGCTGAGAGTAATTGCGAGAGTTTGTTTATTCATGACTGTGAGGCAGTAATCAGAATTTGGGATAGGCGTTGTGTGTGCAATACATTCGTCATGGTGGTTTGGTGCAGGGATCATGCATCTCATGGGAATATTTCCCCATTTCTGCTCTGGTTTTCCGTGTATTACACCAAAACACCCACCTGATGACATCCTTTCAGGAGCAAAGGCAGCAATTTGCAGAATTCCGCTTCT
>NW_027043028.1:1102500-1212536 GCF_036013475.1 Columba livia
GGGGGACCCCAAAATATGGGGGGGACCCCAGTATATGGGGGAACCTCAAAGTGGGGGGACCCCAAAATGTGGGGGGACACCAATATATGGGGGGACCCCAAATAGGGGGGGACCCCAAATATCTGGGACCCCAAAATATATGGGGGGGACCCCAAAGAGGGGGGGACCCCAAAGTGGGGGGGGACCCCAAATATGGGGGACCCCAAAGTGGGGGGGACCCCTATATATATAGGGGGACCCCAAAATGTGGGGGGGACCCCAAAATTGGGGGGGACCCCAAATATCGGGGACCCCAAAATATATGGGGGGGAACCTCAAAGAGGGGGGGACCCCAAAATGTGGGGGGACACCAATATAT
This sequence comes from Columba livia, assembly GCF_036013475.1. Classification (NCBI taxonomy): domain Eukaryota; kingdom Metazoa; phylum Chordata; class Aves; order Columbiformes; family Columbidae; genus Columba; species Columba livia. The sequence goes on from NW_027043028.1 coordinate 1,102,859, forward strand.
GGGGGGATCCCAAAATTTGGGGGGCACCCCAAAGTGGGGGGGACCCCAAAGTGGGGGGACCCCAAAATGTGGGGGTACCCCAAATATGGGGGACCCCAAGGTGGGGGGGACCCTAAAATTGGGGGGGACCCCAAAGAGGGTGGGACCCCAATATATGGGGGGCACCTCAAAGTGGGGGGAACCCCAAAATGTGGGGGGGTACACCAATATATGGGGGGACCCCAAATATCGGGGGGACCCCAAAATATATGGGGGGGACACACAATTGGGGGACCCCAAAATATGGGGGGACCCCAAAATGTGGGGGGACCCCAAAATATGGGGGGGACCCCCAAACCAACCTGCTCGACGCGCAGCTCCACGTCCCCATGGACGGATTTGCCACTGAAGAGCTGCACCCTAAAAATGGGGGGACCCCCAATGTGGGACCCACAAGTGGGACCCACAAGTGACCCCCAAGTGACCCCCAAGTGACCCAAAGTGACCCCTAAATGACCCCCATATGACCCCAAGTGACCCACAAGTGACCACATCTGACCCCAAGTGACCCCCAAGTGACCCAAAGTGACCCCCAAGTGACCTCCAAGTGACCTCATATGACCCCAAGTGACCCACAAGTGAACCCCATATGACCCAAAGTGACCCCCAAGTGACCCAAAGTGACCCCAAATTGACCCCCAAGTGACACCCACATGACCCAAAGTGACCCCCAAGTGACCCAAAGTGACCCCCAAGTGACCCCAAGTGACCCTCAAGTGACCCCAAGTGACCCCCAGTGACCGCCAAGTGACCCAAAGTGACCCAAAGTGACCTCATATGACCCCAAGTGACCCCTAAGTGACCCTCAAGTGACTCCCAAGTGACCCAAAGTGACCCCCACGTGTCCTCATATGACCCCAAGTGACCCCCAAGTGACCCTCAAGTGACCCCCAAGTGACCTAAGTGACCCAAAGTGACCCCCAAGTGACCCCCAAGTGACCCCAAGTGAACCCCATATGACCCCAAGTGACCTCTAAGTGACCCCCAAGTGACCTCATATGACCCCAAGTGACCCCCAAGTGACACCCAAATGACCTCAAAGTGACCCCCAAGTCACCCCAAGTGACCCCAAGTGACCCTCAAGTGACCCCCAAGTGACCCTCAATTGACCCCCCAAGTGACCCCCAGTGACCCAAGTGACCCAAAGTGAACCCCAAGTGACCCAAAGTGAACCCCAAGTGACCCCAAGTGACCCTCAAGTGACCCCCAAGTGACCCTCAATTGACCACCAAGTGACCCCCAGTGACCCAAGTGACCCAAAGTGACCCCAAGTGACCCAAAGTGACCCCCAAGTGACCTCATATGACCCCAAGTGACCCCAAGTGAACCTCAAGTGACCCCCAAGTGACCCAACGTGACCCCAAGTGACCAGAAGTGACCCTCAAGTGGCCCCCAAGCGACCTCATATGACCCCAAGTGACCCCAAGTGACCCCCAAGTGACCTCATATGACCCCAAGTGACCCCCAAGTGACCGACAAGTTACCCCCAGTAACCCAAGTGACCCAAAGTGACCCCCAAGTGACCCCCAAGTGACCCCAAGTGAACCCCATATGACCCCAAGTGACCCCTAAGTGACCCCCAAGTGACCTCATATGACCCCAAGTGACCCCAAGTGAACCTCATGTGACCCCCAAGTGACCCCATGACCCCAAAGTGCCCCCATAGTGACCCCAAGTAACCCCAGTGACCCCAAGTGACCCCCAAGTGACCCCCAAGTGATCCCCAAGTGACCCACACGTGTCTCCCAAGTGACCCCAAGTGACCCCCAAGTGACCTCATATGACCCCAAGTGACCCCTAAGTGACCCTCAAGTGACCCCCAAGTGACCCTCAAGTGACCCCAAGTGACCCTCAATTGACCACCAAGTGACCCCCAATGACCCAAGTGACCCCAAGTGACCTCATATGACCCCAAGTGACCCCCAAGTGACCCTCAAGTGACCCCCAAGTGACCCCCAGTGACCCAAGTGACCCAAAGTGACCCCCAAGTGACCTCATATGACCCCAAGTGACCCCTAAGTGACCCTCAAGTGACCCCCAAGTGACCTCAAAGTGACTCCCAAGTGACCCCAAGTGACCCCACGTAACCCCCAAGTGACCCCAAGTGAACCCCATATGACCCCAAGTGACCCCTAAGTGACCCCCAAGTGACCTCATATGACCCCAAGTGACCCCCAATTGACCCCCAAGTGACCCCAAGTGACTTCCAAGTGACCCCAAGTGACCCCCAAGTGACCTCATATGACCCCAAGTGACCCCTAAGTGACCCTCAAGTGACCCCAAAGTGACGCCTAAGCGACTCCCAAGGGACCCAAAGTGACCCTCAAGTGACCCTCATGTGACCCCCAAGTGACCCCATGACCTCCAAGTGCCCCCATAGTGACCCCAAGTAACCCCAGTGACCCCAAGTGACACCCAAGTGACTCCCAAGTGACCTCATATGACCCCAAGTGACCCTCAAGTGACCTCATATGACCCCATGTGACCCCCAAGTCACCCCAAGTCACCCCCAAGTGACCTCATATGACCCCAAGTGACCCTCAATTGACCCCCAAGTGACCCTCAATTGACCCCCAAGTGACCCTCATGTGACCCAAGTGACCCAAAGTGACCCCCAAGTGACCTCATATGACCCCAAGTGACCCCTATGTGACCCTCAAGTGTCTCCCAAGTGACCCCCAAGAGACCCCAAAGTGACCCTCATGTGACCCCAAGTGACCTCAAAGTGACTCCCAAGTGACCCCAAGTGACCCCTAGTGACCCCATGTAACCCCCAAGTGACCCCAAGTGAACCCCATATGACCCCAAGTGACCCCTAAGTGACCCCCAAGTGACCTCATATGACCCCAAGTGACCCCCAATTGACCCCCAAGTGACCCCAAGTGACTCCCAAATGACCCCAAGTGACCCCCAAGTGACCTCATATGACCCCAAGTGACCCCTAAGTGACCCTCAAGTGACCCCAAAGTGACGCCTAAGCGACTCCCAAGTGACCCAAAGTGACCCTCATGTGACCCCCAAGTGACCCCATGACCTCCAAGTGCCCCCATAGTGACCCCAAGTAACCCCAGTGACCCCAAGTGACCCCCAAGTGACTCCCAAGTGACCTCATATGACCCCAAGTGACCCTCAAGTGACCTCATATGACCCCATGTGACCCCCAAGTGACCCCCAAGTGACCTCATATGACCCCAAGTGACCCCCAATTGACCCCCAAGTGACCCCAAGTGACTCCCAAATGACCCCAAGTGACCCCCAAGTGACCTCATATGACCCCAAGTGACCCCTAAGTGACCCTCATGTGACCACCAAGTGACCCCATGACCCCCAAGTGCCCCCATAGTGACCCCAAGTAACCCCAGTGACCCCAAGTGACCCCCAAGTGACCCCCAAGTGACTCCCAAGTGACCTCATATGACCCCAAGTGACCCTCAAGTGACCTCATATGACCCCATGTGACCCCCAAGTCACCCCAAGTCACCCCCAAGTGACCTCATATGACCCCAAGTGACCCTCAATTGACCCCCAAGTGACCCCCAGTGACCCCCAAGTGACCCTCATGTGACCCAAGTGACCCAAAGTGACCCCCAAGTGACCTCATATGACCCCAAGTGACCCCTAAGTGACCATCAAGTGACTCCCAAGTGACCCCCAAGAGACCCCAAGTGACCCTCATGTGACCCCAAGTGACCCCAAAGTGACTCCCAAGTGACCCCAAGTGACCCCACGTAACCCCCAAGTGACCCCCAAGTGACCCCAAGTGAACCCCATATGACCCCAAGTGACCCCTAAGTGACCCCCAAGTGACCTCATATGACCCCAAGTGACCCCCAATTGACCCCCAAGTGACCCCAAGTGACTCCCAAATGACCCCAAGTGACCCCCAAGTGACCTCATATGACCCCAAGTGACCCCCAAGTGACCCAAAGTGACCCCAAGTGACCCCCAAGTGACCCCCATATGACCCCAAGTGACCCAAAGTGACCCTCATGTGAACTCATATGACCCCAAGTGAACCCCAAGTGACCCCAAGTGACCCCCATATGACCCCAAGTGACCCAAAGTGACCCTCATGTGACCTCATATGACCCCAAGTGAACCCCAAGTGACCCCAAGTGACCCCCATATGACTCCAAGTGACCCAAAGTGACCCTCATGTGACCTCATATGACCCCAAGTGAACCCCAAGTGACCCCAAGTGAACCCCATATGACCCCAAGTGACCCCTAAGTGACCCCCAAATGACCCCCATATGACCCCAAGTGACCCACAAATGACCCCATATGACCCCAACTGACCCCTAAGTGACCCCATATGACCCCAAGTGACCCCATAGTGACCCAAGTGACCCCCAAATGACCCCCATATGACCCCAAGTGACCCCCAAGTGACCCTCAAGTGACCTCTATATGACCCCAAGTGACCCCTAAGTGACCCCCAAATGACCTCTATATGACCCCAAGTGACCCCTAAGTGACCCTCAAGTGACCCCAAAGTGACGCCTAAGCGACTCCCAAGGGACCCAAAGTGACCCTCAAGTGACCCTCATGTGACCCCCAAGTGACCCCATGACCTCCAAGTGCCCCCATAGTGACCCCAAGTAACCCCAGTGACCCCAAGTGACACCCAAGTGACTCCCAAGTGACCTCATATGACCCCAAGTGACCCTCAAGTGACCTCATATGACCCCATGTGACCCCCAAGTGACCCCAAGTCACCCCCAAGTGACCTCATATGACCCCAAGTGACCCTCAATTGACCCCCAAGTGACCCTCAATTGACCCCCAAGTGACCCTCATGTGACCCAAGTGACCCAAAGTGACCCCCAAGTGACCTCATATGACCCCAAGTGACCCCTATGTGACCCTCAAGTGTCTCCCAAGTGACCCCCAAGAGACCCCAAAGTGACCCTCATGTGACCCCAAGTGACCCCAAAGTGACTCCCAAGTGACCCCAAGTGACCCCTAGTGACCCCATGTAACCCCCAAGTGACCCCAAGTGAACCCCATATGACCCCAAGTGACCCCTAAGTGACCCCCAAGTGACCTCATATGACCCCAAGTGACCCCCAATTGACCCCCAAGTGACCCCAAGTGACTCCCAAATGACCCCAAGTGACCCCCAAGTGACCTCATATGACCCCAAGTGACCCCTAAGTGACCCTCAAGTGACCCCAAAGTGACGCCTAAGCGACTCCCAAGTGACCCAAAGTGACCCTCAAGTGACCCTCATGTGACCCCCAAGTGACCCCATGACCTCCAAGTGCCCCCATAGTGACCCCAAGTAACCCCAGTGACCCCAAGTGACCCCCAAGTGACTCCCAAGTGACCTCATATGACCCCAAGTGACCCTCAAGTGACCTCATATGACCCCATGTGACCCCCAAGTGACCCCCAAGTGACCTCATATGACCCCAAGTGACCCCCAATTGACCCCCAAGTGACCCCAAGTGACTCCCAAATGACCCCAAGTGACCCCCAAGTGACCTCATATGACCCCAAGTGACCCCTAAGTGACCCTCAAGTGACCCCAAAGTGACGCCTAAGCGACTCCCAAGGGACCCAAAGTGACCCTCAAGTGACCCTCATGTGACCCCCAAGTGACCCCATGACCCCCAAGTGCCCCCATAGTGACCCCAAGTAACCCCAGTGACCCCAAGTGACACCCAAGTGACTCCCAAGTGACCTCATATGACCCCAAGTGACCCTCAAGTGACCTCATATGACCCCATGTGACCCCCAAGTCACCCCAAGTCACCCCCAAGTGACCTCATATGACCCCAAGTGACCCTCAATTGACCCCCAAGTGACCCCCAGTGACCCCCAAGTGACCCTCATGTGACCCAAGTGACCCAAAGTGACCCCCAAGTGACCTCATATGACCCCAAGTGACCCCTAAGTGACCATCAAGTGACTCCCAAGTGACCCCCAAGAGACCCCAAGTGACCCTCATGTGACCCCAAGTGACCCCAAAGTGACTCCCAAGTGACCCCAAGTGACCCCACGTAACCCCCAAGTGACCCCCAAGTGACCCCAAGTGAACCCCATATGACCCCAAGTGACCCCTAAGTGACCCCCAAGTGACCTCATATGACCCCAAGTGACCCCCAATTGACCCCCAAGTGACCCCAAGTGACTCCCAAATGACCCCAAGTGACCCCCAAGTGACCTCATATGACCCCAAGTGACCCCCAAGTGACCCAAAGTGACCCCAAGTGACCCCCAAGTGACCCCCATATGACCCCAAGTGACCCAAAGTGACCCTCATGTGACCTCATATGACCCCAAGTGAACCCCAAGTGACCCCAAGTGACCCCCATATGACCCCAAGTGACCCAAAGTGACCCTCATGTGACCTCATATGACCCCAAGTGAACCCCAAGTGACCCCAAGTGAACCCCATATGACCCCAAGTGACCCCTAAGTGACCCCCAAATGACCCCAAGTGAACCCCAAGTGACCCCAAGTGAACCCCAAGTGACCCAAAGTGACCCCAAGTGACCCCCAAGTGACCCCCATATGACCCCAAGTGACCCACAAATGACCCCATATGACCCCAACTGACCCCTAAGTGACCCCATATGACCCCAAGTGACCCCATAGTGACCCAAGTGACCCCCAAATGACCCCATATGACCCCAAGTGACCCCCAAGTGACCCTCAAGTGACCTCTATATGACCCCAAGTGACCCCTAAGTGACCCCCAAATGACCTCTATATGACCCCAAGTGACCCCTAAGTGACCCTCAAGTGACCCCCAAGTGACCCCCAGATTGACCCAAAGTGACCCCCAAGTGACCCCCAGTGACCCAAGTGACCCAAAGTGACCCCCAAATGACCCCCATATGACCCCAAGTGACCCACAAATGACCCCCATGACCCACAAGTGACCCCATATGACCCCGAGTGACCCCAAGTGACCCCCAAGTGACCCACAAGTGACCCACAAGTGACCCCCAAGTGACCCCCCCAAATGTTGGGGGGGGGTTTCTATAGGTCCTGGGGTTCTATATGTCACATGGGGGGTTAGGGGGGATCTATAGGTCCCAGGGGGTTTCTATAGGTCCCAAGGGGTCAGGGGGTTCTATATGTCCTAGGTGGGTTCTATATGTCCCAGGGGGATTCTATAGGTCCCAGGGGGTTCGCAGGGGTTCTATATGTCCCAGGGGGTTTCTATAGGTCCCAGGGGGTCAGGGGGTTCTATATGTCCCAGGGGGGGTTCTATAGGTCCCAGGGGGTTCACGGGGGTTCTATATGTCCCAGGGGGGTTCTATAGGTCCCAGGGGCGTCAGGGGATCTATATGTCCTGGGAGGGGTTCTATAGGTCCCAGTGGGTTTCTATAGGTCCCAGGGGGGTCAGGGGGATCTATAGGTCCTGGGGGAGGTCGGGGGGTTCTATATGTCCCAGGAGGGTTCTATAGGTCCTGGGGATGTCAGGGGATCTATATGTCCTGCAGAGGGTCAGGGCGGTTCTATAGGTCCAGGGTGGGGTCAAGGGGGTTCTATATGTCCCAGGGGGCATCTATATGTCCTGGGGGTGGGAGTGGGGGGGGTTGGAGTGGTCAGGAGGAATCTATAGGTCCTAGGGGTTGGGGGGGGGGGGGGTGGTTCAGGGGATCTATATGTCCCAGGGTGGGTCAGGGGGATCTATAGGTCCCAGGGGTTTGGGGGAGGTCATGGGGGGTTCTATATGTCCCAGTGGGTTTCTATAGGTCCCAGGGGGGTCAGGGGGGTTCTATATGTCCTGGGAGGGGATCTATAGGTCCGGTGGAGGTTGGGGGGGGTCTATATGTCCCAGGGTGGGTCAGGGGGGTCTATAGGTCCCAGGGGGTCTATATATCAGGGGGGTTCTATAGGTCCCAGTGGGTTTCTATAGGTCCCAGGGGGGTCAGGGGGGTTCTATATGTCCTGGGGGGGGTCAGGAGGTTCTATATGTCCTGGGAGGGGTTCTATAGGTCCCGGGGGGTTGGGGGATCTATATGTCCCAGGGTGAGTCAGGGGGGATCTATAGGTCCCAGGGGTTTGGGGGAGGTCAGGGGGGGTTCTATAGGTCCCAGTGGGTTTCTATAGGTCCCAGGGGGCTCAGGGGGGTTCTATATGTCCTGGGGGGGGTTCTATAGGTCCCAGGGGGGTTGGGGGATCTATAGGTCCCAGAGTGGGTCAGGGGGATCTATAGGTCCCGTGGAAGTCGGGGGGGGTTCTATATGTCCCAGGGGGGGTCAGGGGGGTTCTATAAGTCCCAGGGGTTTTCTATATGTCCCAGGGGGGGTCAGGGGGATCTATAGGTCCCAGAGTGGGTCAGGGGGATCTATAGGTCCCGGGGAAGTCGGGGGGGTTCTATATGTCCCAGGGGGGGTCAGGGGGGTTCTATAAGTCCCAGGGGTTTTCTATATGTCCCAGGGTGGGTCAGGGGGGATCTATAGGTCCTGGGGGAGGTCGGGGGGGGCTCTATAGGTCCCAGGGTTTTGGGGGTGGGGAGGCAGGGGTTCTATATGTCCCGGGGTGGGGGGGGGGGGGGGTGTGTTCTATACGTACCAGTCGGTGTCGGGGGGGCCGATGACGAGCAGCAGGGGGGGGGCGGGTCCGCTGGGGGGGGGTTTCCCCCCCGCCCCTCCCCCCGCCAGGAAATTCCCGTCCGACAGGCGGCGCCGCAGGAACTGCATCCTATGGATCTATAGGGGGAGCTAGAGGGGCCTTAGGGGGCTACAGGAGGATCTATAGGGGGATCTATAGGGGGAGCTAGAGGGGCCTTAGGGGGCTACAGGAGGATCTACAGGGGCTATAGGGGGATCTATAGGGGGAGCTATAAGGGTCTATAGGGGCTATAGGGGCTATAGGGGGATCTATAGGGGAAGATATAGGGGCTATAGGGGGATCTATAGGGGGGGCTATAAGGGATATAGGGGCTATACGGGCCTTAGGGGGTTAGAGGAGGATCTATAGGGGGATCTATAGGGCGAGCTAGAGGGGCTATACAGGGGATATAGGGGCTACACGGGCCTTAGGGGGCTAGAGGAGGAACTATAGGGCCTATAGGGGGATCTATAGGGGAAGCTATAGGGGCTATAGGGGGATCTATAGGGGGGGCTATAAGGGATATAGGGGCTACACGGGCCTTAGGGGGCTAGAGGAGGATCTATAGGGCCTATAGGGGGATCTATAGGGGAAGCTATAGGGGCTATAGGGGGATCTATAGGGGGGGCTATAAGGGATATAGGGGCTATACGGGCCTTAGGGGGCTAGAGGAGGATCTATAGGGGGATCTATAGGGGGAGCTAGAGGGGCTAGAGGGGCCTTATGGGGCTAGAGGAGGATCTATAGGGGCTATAGGGGGATCTATAGGGGGAGCCATAAGGGATATAGGGGCTAGACGGGCCTTAGGGGCTAGAGGAGGATCTATAGGGGCTATAGGGGGATCTATAGGGGGAGCTATAAGGGATATAGGGGCTAGATGGGCCTTAGGGGGCTAGAGGAGGATCTATAGGGGCTATAGGGGGATCTATAGGGGGAGCTATAAGGGTCTATAGGGGCTATAGGGGCTATAGGGGGATCTATAGGGGAAGCTATAGGGGCTATAGGGGGATCTATAGGGGGGGCTATAAGGGATATAGGGGCTATACGGGCCTTAGGGGGTTAGAGGAGGATCTATAGGGGGATCTATAGGGCGAGCTAGAGGGGCTATACAGGCCTTAGGGGGCTACAGGAAGGATCTATAGGGGCTATAGGGGGATCTATAGGGGGGGCTATAAGGGATATAGGGGCTATACGGGCCTTAGGGGGCTAGAGGAGGATCTACAGGGGCTATAGGGGGATCTATAGGGGGAGCTATAAGGGATATAGGGGCTATACGGGCCTTAGGGGGCTAGAGGAAGATCTATAGGGACTATAGGGGGATCTATAGGGGGAGCTATAAGGGTCTATAGGGGCTATAGGGGGATCTATAGGGGAAGCTATAGGGTCTATAGGGGGATCTATAGGGGGGGCTATAAGGGATATAGGGGCTAGACGGGCCTTAGGGGGCTAGAAGAGGATCTATAGGGTGCCGCGATTGAGAGACGGGGACGCAGCTTGATGCAAGCAAGGTGTCCGCTTTATTGTATGGCAAACATACATTTATATAGTCTAAGGCACACATGTTTCATGCTGATTGGCTAATCACTTTAACAGACATTAAGCTAGCTAAGGCGGGAATCTTAGTCAGGCAGTGTTGGCATGGTAACAAGATCGTTATCTCGTAGTCACAAGCTGTCCCCGCTCCAGGGCTCCAGGGCGCAGGCACCCCCACCCACCACAAGCTCCCCGCCTCCAAGTCGCCTCACAACTACCGCAACACTTAACTTTATTCATACAGCAAACTAGCCTATTAACTCCAAATACAGAAAACTAACTCGTCAACCCTAAATTCAGACAACCCACAGAATCCCACATACTGCATCCTAGATACAGGATCCTAGATACAGCATCCCAGATACAGCATCCTAGATACAGCATCCCAGATACAGCATCCTAGATACAGCATCCCAGATAGAGCATCCTAAACACAACAACCCAGATACAACTTATCCGATACAGCATCCTAGACACAGCATCCTAGATACAGGATCCAGGATACAGAATCCTATATATAGCATCCCAGATACAGGATCCCGGATACAGCATCCTAGATGTAGCATTCCCGATACAGCATCCTAAACACAGCAACCCAGGTACACCATATCCGATACAGCATCCTAGATACAGCATCCCAGGTACACCATCCTAGATATAGCATCCAAAATACAACATCCTATATACAGCATCACAGATGCAATATCCTAGATACAGCATCCCAGACACAGCATCCTACATACAGCATCCCCGATACAGCATCCCCGATACAGCATCCCAGATACAGCATCCTAGATACAGCATCCCAGAGACAGCATCCCAGATACAGCATCCTAGATACAGCATCCCAGACACAGCATCCCAGATACAGCATCCCAGATACAGCATCCTAGATACAGCATCCTAGATACAGCATCCCAGATACAGCATCCCAGAGACAGCATCCCAGAGACAGCATCCCAGAGACAGCATCCTATACACAGCATCCTAGATACTAGGCTCGAAGGGGGATGGGGTTGTAGCTGGGCTTGTCCCAGTGGGGCAGCATTCTAAAACTGATGAGGACCGGGTGGCCTCCTATGCCCCCGGGGATAAACTGGTGTGCTCTGCTCGCTCCCTGAAATGCCTGCACACCAATGCACAGCATGGGGAATAAGCGGGAGGAGTTAGAATCCTGTGTTCGGTCGGGAGATTATGATCTGGTGGCAATTACAGAAACATGGTGGGACAGTTCTCATGACTGGAATGTGGTCATGGATGGCTATGCCCTTTTCAGGAAAGACAGGCCAGCCAGGCGTGGTGGTGGAGTTGCTCTCTATGTGAGAGAGCAGCTACAGTGTACTAAATTCTGCCCAGGAGTGGATGAGGAGCGAGTTGAGAGTGTATGGGTCAGGATCAAGGGGCAGGCTGGCAGGGGTGATGCTGTTGTGGGTGTCTGTTACAGGCCACCAGATCAGGCTGAGGAAGTTGATGAGGCCTTCTATGGGCAGTTGAGAGCGGCCTCACAGTCACAGGCCCTGGTTGTTGTGGGGGATTTTAACTTCCCTGATGTTTGCTGGAAGGACCATTCAGCCAGCCAGCCACAGTCCAGGAGGTTCCTCCAGTGCATTGGTGAGAACTGCCTCATGCAGATGGTGGAGGAGCCGACTAGGAGAGGTGCACTGCTGGATCTCATCCTCACTAGCAAGGAGGGTCTGGTCGAAGCAGTAAAGGTTGAGGGCTACCTGGGCTGCAGTGACCACGAGATGGTGGAGTTCAGCATCTTGTGTGGCAGGAACAGAAGAGCAAGTACAATTGCAACCCTGGACTTTAGCAGGGCTAACTTTGGCCTTTTCAAGCAATTGCTGGGGGAAATCCCATGGGCAAGACTGCTTGAAGGAAAAGGGGCCCAAGATAGCTGGATTGCATTCAGAGATTGCTTCTTCCACGCTCAGGATCAGAGCACCCCACACGTAGGAAGTCAAGGAAGAGAGCCAGGAGGCCTGCGTGGTTGAACAGGGACCTGTTGGGTATTCTCAAGCAGAAGAGGAGAGTTTACAGGTCGTGGAAGCAGGGGCTGGCCACTTGGGAGGAATATAAGGCTGCTGTTAGAGGATGTAGGAAGGCAGCTAGGATAGTCAAGGCCTCCTTAGAATTACAGCTGGTGAGAGGGGTCAAGGACAGCAAAAAGAACTGTTTCAAATACATAGCAGATAAAACTAATACCAGAGGCAATGTAGGCCCACGGATGAACGGGGTGGGTGCCCTGGTGGCAGAAGATACAGAGAAGGCAGAATTACTGAATGCTTCTTTGTCTCTGTCTACTCTGCTGGAGGCTGTCCTGGGGAGCCCTGTACCCCTGAGACCCCCGATGAAGCCAGGTCAATGGAGGAGTTTGCTTTAGTCGATGAGGACTGGGTTAGGGAGCAATTAAATAGTCTGGACATCCATAAATCCACGGGTCCGGATGGGATGCATCCGCGGGTGCTGAGGGAGCTGGCTGAAGTCATTGCTGGACCGCTCTCCATCATCTTTGCCAAGTCTTGGGAATCGGGAGAGGTGCCCGAGGATTGTAGGAAAGCAAATGTCACTGCAGTCTTCAAAAAGGGCAAGAAGGAGGACCCGGGTAATTATAGACCGGTCACCCTCACCTCTGTCCCTGGGAAAGTAATGGAACAGCTTCTCCTTGGTGCCATCTCAAGGCATATCAAGGATAAGAGGGTTATTAGGGGCAGTCAGCATGGCTTTACCAAGGGTAAGTCATGCTTGACCAACCTCATAGCCTTTTATGAGAATGTAAGAAGGTGGATGGATGATGGCAGAGCGGTGGATGTGGTCTACCTTGACTTCAGCAAAGCCTTTGACACAGTCTCCCACAGCATCCTCACAGCTAAGTTGAGGAGGTGCGGTCTGGACAATAGAGTAGTGAGGTGGGTTGCAAACTGGCTTAAGGAGAGAAGCCAGAGAGTGATAGTCAATGGTGCGGAGTCTAGTTGGAGGCCAGTATCTAGTGCAGTGCCTCAGGGGTCAGTACTGGGGCCAATATTATTCAATATATTCGGTAACGATTTAGACGAGGGAATTGAGTGACTGCCAGCAAGTTTGCTGATGACACCAAGCTGGGAGGAGTGGCTGACACACCAGAAGGCTGTGCTGCCATCCAGAGACCTGGACAGGCTGGAGAGTTGGGCGGGGAATAACCTGATAAAATTTAACAAGGACAAGTGTAGAGTCCTGCATCTGGGCAGGAACAACCCCAGGTTCCAGTATAGGTTGGGAAATTACATGTTAGAGAGCAGCGTAGGGGAAAGGGACCTGGGGGTTTTGGTGGACAACAGGATGACCATGAGCCAGCACTGTGCCCTTGTGGCCAGGAAGGCCAATGGCATCCTGGGGTGTATTACGAGGGGGGTGTTTAGTAGATCGAGAGAGGTCCTCCTTCCCCTCTACTCTGCCCTGGTGAGACCCCATCTGGAATATTGTGTCCAGTTGTGGCCCCTCAGTTCCAGAAGGACAGGGAACTGCTGGAGAGGGTCCAGCGTAGGGCAACAAAGAAGATTAAGGGAGTATAGCATCTCCCTTATGAAAAAAGGCTGAGGGAGCTGGGGCTCTTTAGTTTGAAGGAGACTGAGGGGTGAACTTATTAACGCTTATAAATATATAAAGGGAGGGTGCCACGAGGACAGAGCCAGGCTCTTCTCGGTGGCAAACAATGATAGGACAAGGGGCAATGGGATCAAGCTGGAACACAAGAGGTTCCACTTAAATTTGAGAAAAACCTTCTCTCAGTAAGGGTGACAGAGCACTGAACAGGCTGCCCAGGGGGGTGTGGAGTCTCCTTCTCTGGAGACATTCAAAACCCGCCTGGACATGTTCCTGTGCGACCTCACCTGGGTGTTCCTGCTCCAGCAGGGGGATTGGACTGGATGATCTTTTGAGGTCGCTTCCAATCCCAAACATACTGTGATACTGTGATACTGTGATACTGTGATACTGTGATACTGTGATACTGTGAAGCCACTCTGACCTGCACTGCTAACAACTAAAGCACAACCAACCTACCAGTTTCTTGCAAGTATCGTACCAAACAGAGCATCTCCATTTCTTTTTCATCATTTTAAATGGGCAGATGGATTTTTCCACAAGAAAATCCCCAATCTAAGCAAGACTCACTGTCCAGCACACCAGTCCTGCACTGACCTTGCCGGCAATAGGCATCCTGTAGAAGATGTTCCATACTACGATTCCTGCCACAATTTTATCCCTGGGGTAGAAAATGGCACCACCGCCATGCCCTTCTCTTTGCTTTGGAACTTGAGGCACTGGGGGAAAACTTGGAGGAATGTCAATTTCTGATGCTTCTGCTTCAGTCTCTTGATCGAAGGGACCTTGTCCCTCTAGCAAAGAGATGTCCAAACATCCCGTGCAGAAGAGAAGCAGCAGCTCTTTGCTGGTGATGTTGAGAGCGGACTAAAGAGCAGGGCCCTGGAAGAGGCTGAGGCATTTTCTTGGAGTTGCATCCGGCAAAAGTTCAGTTTCAATAATTCGAGAATGAAACCATCCTGACATGAAGCACAGCGCTGGCCATTCCCGACTTCCATCACCAAAAGCAAAAGGCAGATCAGCTGCTTCTTTAAGGCAGCATAGACAAAATAAAGACGCTTAGAACCACAGCAACTCTTCTGTGCAAAACCTGATCATTTGATTGCTATGGAGGAAATTCAGCCTCCCTGGGAAAAGAAGTTGGAATTTTGGGAAATGACTTACCCAAGGCCTTCTTGGAGGAACGTTACGTTTGAATCCCATTTGACTATCCAAACCAGCCTTTAAAGCTTGGTGTAGGAAAGAAGCAAACAGATTGATGGCTCCGGGAGCTCTGCGGTGCGATCAGACCAACTCTCTGGGCACTACCCAGCGAGACACATAAACCTTCCCGCACGGACACAGCTCCCGAGCACGACTCCAGCCCTCCCTCATTGCTCCCTTGCATTTTTCAGCATGGCTTTTGCTGTTCATTTAGCAAGAACTCCTCCTGTTGGCAAATTACTGTTGGTAATACATAATACATAATACATAATACATAATACGTAATACGTAATACGTAATACGTAATACATAATACATAATACATAATACATAATACATAATACATAATACAGATTAAAGTGAAGTACACATTGCTGAGTCAACACCTTGAACTGGGCACCTGCTGAATTGGAACTGGGAGGCTTAGAGGAGTCAACGCAGCTGTGATTTAGGGCCCAGCAAGTCCCGTGTGTCAAAAGTGTTCCAAATCGTGCCGAGGAAACAGATGCTTCCCACAGAACGATGTGGGTATCTCTAGATGTGCATCACTACCTTTCTGGCCACGGCCCCAACTGAACTGTTGCGGCACAGCCCCGCAGCACCAGAACATGTCGCCGGTCACCTCCCGCCTGAGGAGCGCAGGTTGGACAGCTGTGGCAAGTTACTCGCTTTGTTCCATGTCAGTTTTACTCCTTTGGCTTTTCGGGAAGTGAGGCTGTTTCACGTCCACTCCATCATGACGTTCCAATTTCCCTGAAAGTGCTGGCGTCACCTTCTCCCAGAGAAGGACCGCGCTGTGAGCAGGAGGAATACACCAGTCCAAGCCAGGAAAAGAAGGGCTCTGCTCCGGGGACGTGGCGGTGCTGTGCTTTGTCCTGAGCCCCCAGCCCATCGTAATACAACTCTGCCCTTCCCAGGCAGAAATTCCCTGCAGGGCAACTGGGCAGCTGGAGGCTGGGGAGAGAGATGCTGCTGCTGCCCGGTGCTGCCCCAGCCATTGCAATCAGCTCTGGGTCTGTGCAGTGCACGGGGGTGCTGGGGAAGAGGAGGATGCTGCGAAGGCTGCAGCCCGGGGCATGCAGCAGCCACAGACAGCCATGGCTGCTTTGCAATGCGCCACACAGGGATCAGCAGCTGCTGCGGCTCTTGGCTGACTGGGTTTATACCTGAGCCTCCCTCCATTTCTGGGCCCCAGAAACCCAGGGCGGAATAACTCGCATCTGAGACGAAGCTCTGAGCGGGTGGATTTCTTCTCAAGACCAGCACTGTTTGCGACGCTTCTCCCCGGTGTCTCAGGCCTGAACGTGCTCTCGTGACGCTGGAAGCCTTGTGCATCAGAGCCTTGTGCAGAGATGGGTCACGGCTCAGATCTCCAGCAAGGGAGCGAGCAGCCGGCTCTTCCTGACTTGGAAGACCCTCGGTGGAGGAGAGGGACCACATGCGGGTTTGGAGGGTCTCGCCTGTATCAGCTCATGCAGGTGCTCCGAAACACCCCCGCAATGGGCAGGTTCCTTGTGAGACGAAGGGGATGCCGTACGGTGCAGGTCAACCAGGCCAAGTCGGCAATAGATCTCAAATGTTCCAAGTCCTGGGCTGGAACTGGAGACAGGCGGGTGGGAAGGGAGCTTGAGGGGGATCCAGCCAGACTGCCGGCTTGCGGCAGCACCAGCCCAGGGCTTCCGGCAACCAAGGCCGGGACACCCTGAGTACAGAGATTTCCTGCAGCCTTCTTTGTCCCGAGGTGGAGCAGGAACAGAGGAGCACAGGGGGAAAACTTGTCATTTTTTTTTAATTGGTTTTATTAATTTTGAAAACAGTCCAAGGCCGAGCAGAGGCTGGCAGCACCATGTCCTCAGGGCAGGTGAACGCCGCGGTCGCGGCTCTACTCCTCTTGCTGTCCCGCGGTGCAGCTGCAGCGGAAAGCCCTGCGCAGAGCCCGGAGCGCCCTCCTGAACCGGGAAGGCCGTCGCCGTGGAGCCGGGCCCTGCGCTGGGCAGGCGATGTCTGCGCTGGTCTCTCCCCCATGCTCTGCAGACATTGGAGAAACCATGTTCTCTTCTTCCTCCTTTGCAGCTGGGACGAGAGCGGCTGTGCTGGCCTGTCCCTCATCCTCTCCTGCCAAATGAGCCTCAATGGCTTCAAGTCCTGCAGGTGCTGCTGCTGCCACTGGGACATCCGTGCATTGGGCCAGGTCCTGCTGTTCCAGCGGTTGCTGGCCAGGTCCCTGGATCTCAGCCTCAGCCCTGCGCACCGCCTCACTGACGATGTACTCCACAATGTCTGACAGGTCCACATCGTCCTCTGTGGGGCTGTGCTGGGCAGGTGCCGGGCGCTCTGCCTCTGCTGCCGCCTCCGTGTCTGTGCAGCTGGTCAAGCCAGACCCCTCCTGGGGACCTGCAGGGGCGTCCTGCAGGTGCTCCTGGACCGAGGGGTTGATCCAGGTGCTGTGGATGGTGTCTCCGCCTTGGCACCCCTCTTTGCTGTTCTCGTCTTGCAAGTCCATGTGCTGGGCCAGGTCCTGCTGTTCCTCTGGTTCCTGGCCAGCTGCCACGATCTGAGCCACAGCCCTGCGCACGGCCTCACTGACGATGCGCTGGGCTGTGTCCCACAGAGCCGCGTCGTCGGCTGTGGCGCCCTGTGGGGCAGGTGCCGGGCACTCTGCCTCTGCTGCTGCCTCGCTGTTGGTGCTGCGAGGGCAGCCAGACCCCTCCTGGGGACCTTTATGGTGGTCCTGCAAGCGCTCCTGGACCGAGGGGGTGACCCAGGTGCTCTGGAGGGTGTGCTGGCCCAGGCTGTGGCCGATCTGCGGGCAGGAGGAGGAGCAGGACACCTCCTTGTCAGTTGGCATCTTGGGTCTCCTCTATCAAAGAGCCGCAACGGGCACCCAGGGGAGATGCTGCCTCCTGAGAAGCTGCTGCTCCTGAGAAGCTGCTGCTCCTGAGAAGCTGCTCTCCTGGGAGTGAGCACCCCAGGGCTCTCGCTCCTTAAATACCCCCACGGTCAGGGCGGGGTCCCCCGTGTCACAATGGCCTCTGGTGATGTCGACCCCGTGTCACAATTGCCTCTGGTTATGACGTCACAGAGCCCGGGAGGTTGTCATGGAGACACCCACCTCCGGGCCCGGCTGGGACTGGCTGTGCGCGGCGTGGGGCAGCCCCTGCTTGGAGGAGGAGGGAGCAGAGAATGGCGAGGGAAGCTGTCCCCAGCACACAGGACCCCGTCCCCCAGAGCTTTACTCAGATGCTGCTGCCTGCTCCGCTGCACCTGCAAGAATCCGCATTCAGAGGTTGTTTGCAGGACAAACCAAGGGCCACTCGACAGCCTCACCACGCTGATTCTTTGTTTTTGTCATGGTTTGATCATGGGGAGACAATCAAACCCGTGGGAGAAGGTTTCCCTTCACCCTTTTTCCCCCTTCCCCCTTCAGGCCACAGTAGTCTACAGTTAATCTCCACTCATCGCTAGACTTATGCACTGGCCAAATTGGGCTATTGAAAGGTGAGCGAGTCTTCCTGATCACACCCTGGCTTTCCAGTTGACGAATCAATTTCTGAATAGGAATCTAAGAGTCCCGATTGGTGCGATACTGTCGATGATGCACCGTTGTGGTAGCAACTGGCACCTGCTGATCATCAACCATCAGCAGTCCTACAACAGAAGGGTCATCTGAAAGACCAGGCTGTTCAATTCTCTCAGTGTCCACAGATGCTGTACCAAATGCCCACCTATACCCTTTTGGGTCCTTAAAATACCCTCTCTTAAGGTAGTCTATGCCAAGGATGCACGGAGCATCTGGGCCAGTCACAATGGGATGCTTTTGCCAGGTTTTTCCAGTTAGGCTCATTTCAGCCTCTACAACAGTCAGCTCTTGGGATCCCCCAAGTCACTCCAAAAATACTGTTGAGTTGTGTCCCCTTACAGCCTGAAGGAATTATTGTGCACTGAGCAGCAGTGTCCACCAAAGCCTTGTACTCCTGGGGGTGTGTTGTACCAGGCCATCCTATCTGTACCGTCCAGTAAACTCTGTTATCCCTTTCCTCCGCCTGGCTGGAGGCAGGGCACCTCTAATCTCGGTCTTCCATGATCACTCGGTGTGAATTAGGGGTTCCTTCACAAGCACCAGAATCTCTTTTGTAAACCGGGGCAGCCCTTTTCCTAGAAGCCTGCCCTGTTAACTCATGCACTCATTCTTGAAGTTTCCCAGTAGGTTTACTGTGCCACTTACTCATATCTTCTCCCTGCTCACGTAGGAAGGACCACAGCAAACCTCTGCTGGTGGCCTGCCTGTGTTCTCTCTCTGGAGATTGGGAACGCCTTCTCTCTCTCTCTGGGGACTGGAAACGCTTTCTCTCTCTCTCTGGATATTGGAAATGCTTTCTCCTAATAGCTGAAGCATTGGTTCATACAAATCGAGAGCCACGTGTATGTTCCCTGAGTGCTTTCATTTCTCTCAACAGCTTTTCAAAACAGTCAACAGTCGTTTCACTCAGTTTCTCCACCCTAGAGACATAAGCCCCCTGGGGATCAGAAAGGTTTTACTCAAATTCCCGGAGCCGCTCAGTCATGTCATTAACACTTTGTCTACCACCAGTTGACACGAACGTTCCTGCCAATATCTTAGCATATGGAGCTGGTGCACTCTGTGAGAATCTGCGCCACATAGACCGTGTACACTCAACTCTATCTGGATTCACCCCCTCCTGGCTATCTGGCCCAAAACAGATAATCTCTCGCACAGCTAACTCTCTCAGGAACTGGATACCTCGCTCCATAGCATTCCATTTCCTTGATGTGCATTGACAGTCATCCTTGTTACGAAATCTTGTTTTCATGGCTGTCAAGAGTCGGGTCCAGAGGGCCGTGGGGTTGGGCTCACTGGCAATTGCCCCATCAAGGGTGGAATCCCTTGACAGAGATCCCAACTGCTTGGCTTCTCCACCCTCCAGTTCTCTTGTGTCAGCCCCGTTATCCCAGCATCGGAGCATCCAGGTTAACACATTCTCACCATCTTTACGAGTATAGTCTTTTCGCAACTCTCTCAGCTCACTTGGAGAAAAAGACCGGGTAACGGTCACTTCCTCCCCTGATGATGCCCCTGGGGATGAATGCGGCCCCTCGCTATCATCTGCAGCCCGATTAGTCTTCTTAGCCGCTTCTTACAACCGGCTACTGATGCCGATATGGGCTTAAGATTATCGCTGGGCTTGTTTTTGCTACAAGAGGAACAATGCCCCTTTGCAGCAGAGGATCTGCCCATGGGCCTGTCTTTACTCTTCTGCAGTTAATGAAGCGCTTCCAACACGGGACCACCTTGCATTACCCCGAGTGCTTGAATTAGGGATAATTACCATGACTGAGCTGTCAGGCAGCCATTTGCCAGCCCACAGAACCTGGTGCCTGAGCCCAGAGGCTATGCCTATGCTTTCACACCTATGCTTTCCATAGCAGGTGCCCTGGGGTTTAGCTGAGACCTGCTCCCCCGCCTGTTTTCCTACCTGGACATCTAGGAGGTGAGAGAGGCCACATGCCAAACACATGGAGCCAGCACCAAAATGTTGAGATTCTTTAATGGAATAGACATAGGCTGGCAGGTTCCTGCACCTATGGCAGCACTTTCGCAGAGCAATTCATTACCATCATGTACTAGAGGATTGTTTTTCATAGCTTCTTTTAGTAACTTTAAAGGCAAAGAGAAGAAGTTCCTTTGTATCTGAATAACCTCCTCAGTAATTTCATGCCACCGCCATTCCCAGGTGGTTTCAGCCATGCCCAGTGCGTGACCACCAAGAGCAGGGACAGCGCCCTGGGCCTCCTGGGCACAAGGACAGCCTCGGGGCCAGCAGCACCCCGAAGTCCTTCCTCCAAGGAGTGCTGGGTGCATGGGCAGTGGGTGGGGTGGGACACTGGGGGCCCATGTCACCTCCATGTCACAATGCGACCACGGGGCAATGCTGATGTCACAATGCCCCGGGGCAGTATAAAAGGGAGCAGCGTCCCGTGTCTGCTGCCAGAGCTGGCCTGGAGGCAGCCTGAAGACATCGGAGAGGAAGTCCTTGAGGAGCTGGTGGAATCCCTTGACAGGGGCTGAAGGAGGAAGAGCTGGACGAGGCAGCTGGAGTTTCTCCGCTGCAAGGCCATCTCCCAGCAGGGCAACCTTCCAGGTTCATCTGATGGATGATCATCCTTTTCAGCTGGATAGCAGTAGCCAAATGAAGGGAATGCCTTCTTGAGGAGCACTGCAGAGCTCACCGTCCTAATGGAGTGGGGAGCTAGGGTCAGCAGCTGTAGGAAGTGGAATGCAGAGTGGTTTGAAGGGCGTGCGGTGCTCTCCCGGCCACCAGAAGGTAGATGCGTGGTGGCATAAGGTGATGGAGCGAATGGGTAAGCTGGGCAAGGTTCCAAGTGTTTGTCAGGGATTTCCCCAGCATGCACTGGTAGTGAAAGGAGGGGGAAGGAAAAGAGGGAGAGAGAAGAAGAGGGAGAGGGAGAGAGAGAGGGAAGAGGTGAAGCAAGAGGAGAAGAGAGAGAAGAGAGAAGAGAGAAGAGAGAAGAGAGGAAGAGAGAAGAGAGAAGAGAGGAAGAGGAGGAAGATGAAAAGGAGGAGGAGGAGGAGGAGGAGGAGGAGGAGGAGGAAGAGGAAGAGGAAGAGGAAGAGGAAGAGGAAGAGGAAGAGGAAGAGGAAGAGGAAGAGGAAGAGGAAGAGGAGGAGGAGGAGGAAGAGGAGGAGGAAAAGGAGGAGGAAGAGGAGGAGGAGGGGGAGGAAGAGGAAGAGAAAGAGGAACATCCTTTTCAGCTGGATAGCAGTAGCAAAATGAAGGGAATGCCTTCTTGAGGAGCACTGCAGAGCTCACCGTCCTGATGGAGTGGGGAGCTAGGGTCAGCAGCTGTAGGAAGTGGAATGCAGAGTGGTTTAAGGGGGCACGGTGCTCTCCCGGCCACCAGAAGGTACATGCGTCCTTTGCACAAGGTGATGGAGCGAATGGCTAATCTGGGCAAGGTTACAAGTGTTTGTCAGCAATTTCCTCAGCATGTACTGCTAGTGAAAGGAGGGAGAAGGAAAAGAAGGAGAGAGAAGAGGGAGACGGAAGAGGTGAAGAAAGGAGGAGAGGAGAGGAGAGGAGAGGAGAGGAGAGGAGAGGAGAGGAGAGGAGAGGAGAGGAGAGGAGAGGAGAGGAGAGGAGAGGAGAGGAGAGGAGAGGAGAGGAGAGGAGAGGAGAGGAGGAGGAGAGGAGAGGAGAGGAGAGGAGAGGAGAGGAGAGGAGAGGAGAGGAGAGGAGAGGAGAGGAGAGGAGAGGAGAGGAGAGGAGAGGAAGAGAAGAGAAGAGAAGAGAAGAGAAGAGAAGAGAAGAGAAGAGAAGAGAAGAGAAGAGAAGAGAAGAGAAGAGAAGAGAAGAGAAGAGAAGAGAAGAGAAGAGAAGAGAAGAGAAGAGAAGAGAAGAGAAGAGAAGAGAGAGAAGACATCATCATCCTATCATTCTATCCTTCTATTATTCTGTGGTCTTCTGGGAGGCATGACCAGCCTGTGGGCCGAGGAGCCAGGTCTTGCTCAAATGCTCAGGGAACAGCCGATCGCCAGTGTTGGGGTCAGGAAGGAATTTTCCCCCGGGGCAGACTGGCCCTGGTCCCCGGGGTTTTTTTGCCTTCCTCTGCAGCATTGAGCATGACCACCTGTCAGAGCTCCTCTGGGCCCTTTTGGCTCGGTTCATGCCCACTGCTCTTGCCCTCCAAGGCACCACTCGTGCCCTGGCTTTCTCGGGTTCTTTCTCCCAGGGCAAGTTTGCAGCAGGAGCCAGCTCTCCTCCTTCTCCTTCTTCTATTAAAATTTGTAATTTTAATAAAATAAATATAAATATTAAAAAAAAAAAAAAAAATCTGTTTCCATTTGTATCCTTTGTGTATGTGTCCCTGAAACTGGTTTTGGATCTAAAACCTGTCTGGCATTTCAGTCGAACAGTCCCATCTTTATTGGACTCCTTGTGAGCGCACAGAATAGAGCAGCACAGCACAGCACAGCACAGCATGGTTGTGCTCAGTAGCTGTGCCTGGAGCACGATGAGCTCTGAGCCAGGCCTGAGGACTCCATCCAGGAGAGCCGCTCTCTGCAGGGCAGGGCCCAGGCCCGTCCAGGAGATGGGGCAGAGACAGGCACACACACCTACAACATGGCTCAGGCAGGCACCAGAGGTCCCAGGCTGAGCTGAGACACGGCCCCTGGGCCCCTGCAGGAGATGGTCCCCAGGGAGGCCGGTCCCAGCCACTGAGGCCTTTGAGCACCCCAAGACCCTGTAGACACGGATGGCTGGCAGCTTTGGAGACTGAGTCTTGGCCCAGATGGACCTTCTCTCTGATCAGGACTTTTGTTCTCAGATTCTTTTGTTTAGGCATGTTTTTTCCAAAGCAAAGATCTCAGGCATTACTAAAAAGGAGAGCAAGGAGAAAAAGAAATCCATGTCACACAGCACACACTATCCCATGTGTGTGTGAGTTTTGACGCAAATGTCCAAAATGGCAGCAGCTTCCTTACTCTTTCAGTACTCCAAAGAGTATCTCTTAAAGGCTTTCCAGAAGTTCTGAACCTCTTCCCACCAATCAAGGTAGGCAAATAACTCCGAGAAAGGTGCAAGTCACACAGGAGGTGTGGAAGGTTTACCCTGCGGCTGAAGTGCATTTTGCATCCCCTGTACAGATGGCCAACTGTGGATCTTGGTTTGGGTAGAAAAGGAAACATGACTGCAGTAGCAGCAATGGACTCTTTTTGCTCATTTGGGAAGAGTCATCATTTGCCTGGCTGTGCTTTGGGAATGGATTCAAAGTGAGTCTTATTTCCATGGCGGTCTGTTGGCACTGTCCAGCGCAGCCTATGGCTCTGGTCACACTTGGGATTTTCTCCACGCTGCAGTGGTTGAAACCATCCTGTTATCCCCTCAGAAAAGGCTTTGTGAGCCTGGTCCTCCTCGCTGTGGGGCCTCATGGACATCAGCTCTGGTGCAGAGAGGGGACAGCTACCAGGGCTCTCCTCTTGGTTGCAGGGCTGGTTTCTGCCATGACTGGAGAGAAGAGCAGGAGCTTTGTCCTGGAGAGCCAAAGGGCAGAGAAGGCATCAGGGACAGCCAGCAGCTGTGCCCAGCACGTGGACACCAAGGGCAGGGACAGCCCCCTGGAACTCCTGGGCACCGGGACTGCCTTGGGGCCAGCACCCCAAAGGCTTCCTGCAAAGGGTGCTGGGTGGGGCTGTGGTGGGGGGGCTTTGCAGCTTCCCCCTGCTAGGGAAAGGAGGAGAAAGGGAAGAAGGGAAGTGAGGTATAGTTCAGCTGTAAGGGACCTAGAATGACCATCTAGTCCCACTGCATGACCAATTCAAGGCTGATCTAAAGTTAAAACAGGGTAGTAAGTGCATTGGCCAAATGCCTCTTGAATGCTGAGGCTTGGGGCATCAACCAGCTGTCACAGAATCACAGAATGGTTTAGCTTGAAAGGGACCTCTGGAGATCATCTAGCCCAACCCACCTGCTAAAGCAGGTTCGCCCAGAGCAGATGGCACAGGAAGGTGTCCAGGCGGGTTTTGAATGTCTCCAGAGGAGGACACTCCACAACCTCTCTGGACAGCCTGTTCCAGGGATCAGGCACCCTCACAGTAAAGAAGTTTTTCCTAATATTCAGATGGGACCTCCTATGCTGTGCCCGTTGCCCCTCATCCTATCGTTCAGAAGGCTGTTCCAGTATCTGACCACACTCTCAGTAGAGGGTCAAGTCTGAACTTCCTCTGACCCAGGTTTGCACCATTCACACATGTCCTGTCACTGGATACCAGGGACAAGAGACCAGCACTTCCCTATACACTTCCCTCCTCAGGAACTTTTAGAGGGCAATGAGCTTGCTCATCAGCTTCCTTCTCTCCAAACTAGAGAAATCCAGATTGCTCAGCCACTCCTCAGAGGACATGCCTTCCGGTCGGTCACCAGCTTTGTTGCTCTCTGGACACATTGGAATACTTCAACATCCTTGTCAAATCGTGGGGCCCAGAACTGCACACAGCACTCAAGGTGAGGCCACAGCAACTCTGAATACAGCAGGATAATCACCTCCTTTGAGCGGTTGGTTCTGCTCTGTGTGATGTACCCCAGGGTGGGATTTGCACTCTTGGCTGCCAGGGCACACACTGCTGACTCTTGTTGAGCCTCCTGTCAACCAGCGCCCCAAGGCTCCTTTCTGCAGGGCTGCTCTCCAGCCAATCCTCTCCCCATTTAGACTTGTGCTTGGCATTTTGATCATTGTCATGAGTCTGTACAGCTGCTGGAAATGGAAATAGGAATGTCCTTTTGTTTGCTCAGTATGGAAAGCCCCAGGCAACCCTGTGCACAGTCTGCATAAGCAAGTTACCTGACGGAAGTTGCATAGTTGGTGGAAGAAGAAATGCTGAAAGGATCTACAGAAGCATGCTTTTGATTGGCAAAGTGGTTGCCAGTGTCTAGGATGAGGCTGATATTATGTAGGGTTTTTCTTTGCTCAAAGACAGAAGAGAATACTACTCAGTGGAGAGCAACTCTTGCTCGTCAGGATTAGCCCAAGCGCTTTGTCTTGCTTTGTGTCTTATGTTCTCAGGACTCACCTCAAGTGTTTTGATCTATAGAAAGTTCCTAGAGAAAGTGATTTGCTTGCTTGTGAGAGGCACTTATCTCAGCAAGTGCAAATCTCCTCCTCATAGAGGGTGGTGAATCGCGGCTGGGGCGTCTCCTAAACAGACCAGCTGAGGGGCTTTTGAAGCTCTAAACCAGCCTGCTCAGGGGGAAGTGGGTTAATGTCCTCCTTTGGCCTGGGGAGGGGAAAACAGGTCTATTAAAAGTCAGATCTAGTGCAAGCACAGGGCAGTTTTCATTGGAAAAAAAGGACACTTTGCAGGCAGACACAGCAGAGGGTGTAACCCCAAGTTTTGTGCTATTGCTGAAAATTTTTCCAGCACCTGATCAGCACATCAAGGTGAGTCCATCTCTGTCATTAGTGAATGCACTAAAGGAGGAGCTTAAAAAATCACCACCCTGAAGTTAAAAATAAGACATATAAGAAATGCAGTTGGTTTTCATTTTTCCACTCACTTAAAAAAAATAAAGTGTTACACTTGCAAGTTCTCTCGGTGAGCATGGAAGCAACACATTTGTAAGGAAAACAGAGATGGTTAGTTTTGTAATGATACGAACTGGAGGGAAATCACAAGTTACGTTGCGATGCATGATAGTATTGCAAGAACTGACCACACCATCTCAATTTTGGTTGGGAATTAGTCAACTCTGGACATCACTAAGTGAGAATGTATATTGGGAATCAGTTTGGCAGCAATTTGGGAAGAGGATGTGTAAGGTTCACACTGTTCTCCTGCTTCAGTTCCCACTGCTGGGGGCAAAAATGTCCTTGTTGTCAATAACACTCAATAAATGGCATGTGATAGAAAAATAACCAACAGGATGAGCAGCCGCCCATGTTCTGGTTTTGGAGATTCATCTGCCTGGGGACTTTTAGGACAGCGGAACTGGCTGAGTAGACTGGGTAGGGTCTTACTTTGTTTCTAGGGAGAATTAAGCTAAGTCTAATTGGAGTCACTTTAATCCAGAATGTGAGGGCACAGGTTCACGGTGAGACCAAAGGATGTGAAGACCCTTTGCAGCAGAGGATCTGCCCGTGGGCCTGTCTTTACTCTTCTGCAGTTAATGAAGCGCTTCCAACACGGCACCACCTTGCATTACCCCGAGTGCTTGAATTAGGGATAATTACCATGTCTGAGCTGTCAGGCAGCCATCTGCCAGCCCACAGAACCTGGTGCCTGAGCCCAGAGGCTATGCCTATGCTTTCACACCTATGCTTTCCATAGCAGGTGCCCTGGGGTTTAGCTGAGACCTGCTCCCCCACCTGTTTTCCTACCTGGACATCTAGGAGGTGAGAGAGGCCACATGCCAAACACATGGAGCCAGCACCAAAGTGTTGAGATTCTTTAATGGAATAGACGTAGGCTGGCAGGTTCCTGCACCCATGGCAGCACTTTCGCAGAGCAATTCATTACCATCATGTACTAGAGGATTGTTTTTCATAGTTTCTTTTAGTAACTTTAAAGGCAAAGAGAAGAAGTTCCTTTGTATGTGAATAACCTCCTCAGTAATTTCATGCCACCGCCATTCCCAGGTGGTTTCAGCCATGCCCAGTGCGTGACCACCAAGAGCAGGGACAGCGCCCTGGGCCTCCTGGGCACAAGGACAGCCTCGGGGCCAGCAGCACCCCGAAGTCCTTCCTCCACAGAGTGCTGGGTGCATGGGCAGTGGGTGGGGTGGGACACTGGGGGCCCATGTCACCTCCATGTCACAATGCGACCACGGGGCAATGCTGATGTCACAATGCCCCGGGGCAGTATAAAAGGGAGCAGCGTCCCGTGTCTGCTGCCAGAGCTGGCCTGGAGGCAGCCTGAAGACATCGGAGAGGAAGTCCTTGAGGAGCCGGTGGAATCCCTTGACAGGGGCTGAAGGAGGAAGAGCTGGACGAGGCAGCTGGAGTTTCTCCGCTGCAAGGCCATCTCCCAGCAGGGCAACCTTCCAGGTTCATCTGATGGATGATCATCCTTTTCAGCTGGATAGCAGTAGCCAAATGAAGGGAATGCCTTCTTGAGGAGCACTGCAGAGCTCACCGTCCTGATGGAGTGGGGAGCTAGGGTCAGCAGCTGTAGGAAGTGGAATGCAGAGTGGTTTGAAGGGGGCACGGTGCTCTACCGGCCACCAGAAGGTAGATGCGTCATTGGCACAAGGTGATCGAGCGAATGGGTAAGCTGGGCAAGGTTCCAAGTGTTTGTCAGGGATTTCCCCAGCATGTAGTGCTAGTGAAAAGAGGGGGAAGGAAAAGAGGGAGAGAGAAGAAGAGGGAGAGGGAGAGAGAGAGGGAAGAGGTGAAGCAAGAGGAGAAGAGAGAGAAGAGAGGAAGAGGAGGAAGATGAAGAGGAGGAGGAAGAGGAAGAGGAAGAGGAAGAGGAAGAAGAGGAAGAAGAGGAGGAAGAGGAGGAGGAGGAGGAAGAGGAAGAGGAAGAGGAAGAGGAACATCCTTTTCAGCTGTATAGCAGCAGCAAAATGAAGGGAATGCCTTCTTGAGGAGCACTGCAGAGCTCACCATCCTGATGGAGTGGGGAGCTAGGGTCAGCAGCTGTAGGAAGTGGAATGCAGAGTGGTTTAAGAGGGTGCGGTGCTCTCCCGGCCACCAGAAGGTAGATGCGTCCTTTGCACAAGGTGATGGAGTGAATGGCTAATCTGGGCAAGGTTACAAGTGTTTGTCCGCAATTTCCTCAGCATGTACTGCTAGTGAAAGGAGGGAGAAGGAGAAGAAGGAGAGAGAAGAGGGAGAGGGAAGAGGTGAAGAAAGGAGGAGAGGAGAGGAGAGGAGAGGAGAGGAGAGGAGAGGAGAGGAGAGGAGAGGAGAGGAGAGGAGAGGAGAGGAGAGGAGATAGGAGAAAGAAGAGAAGAAGAGAAGAGAAGAGAAGAGAAGAGAAGAGAAGAGAAGAGAAGAGAAGAGAAGAGAAGAGAAGAGAGAAGAGAGAAGAGAGAAGAGAGAAGAGAGGAGAAGAGGAGAAGAGGAGAAGAGGAGAAGAGGAGAGGAGAGGAGAGGAGAGGAGAGGAGAGGAGAGGAGAGGAGAGAAGAGAAGAGAAGAGAAGAGAAGAGAAGAGAAGAGAAGAGAAGAGAAGAGAAGAGAAGAGAAGAGAAGAGAAGAGAAGAGAAGAGAAGAGAAGAGAAGAGAAGAGAAGAGAGAAGACATCATCATCCTATCATTCTATCCTTCTGTTATTCTGTGGTCTTCTGGGAGGCATGACCAGCCTGTGGGCCGAGGAGCCAGGTCTCGCTCAAATGCTCAGGGAACAGCCGATCGCCAGTGTTGGGGTCAGGAAGGAATTTTCCCCCGGGGCAGACTGGCCCTGGTCCCCGGGGTTTTTTTGCCTTCCTCTGCAGCATTGAGCATGACCACCTGTCAGAGCTCCTCTGGGCCCTTTTGGCTCGGTTCATGCCCACTGCTCTTGCCCTCCAAGGCACCACTCGTGCCCTGGCTTTCTCGGGTTCTTTCTCCCAGGGCAAGTTTGCAGCAGGAGGCAGCTCTCCTCCTTCTCCTTCTTCTATTAAAATTTGTAATTTTAAGAAAATAAATATTAAAAAAAAAAAAAAATCTGTTTCCAGTTGTATCCTTTGTGTACGTGTCCCTGAAACCATTTTTGGATCTAAAACCTGTCTGGCATTTCAGTCGAACAGTCCCATCTTTATTGGACTCCTTGTGAGCGTACAGAATAGAGCAGCACAGCACAGCACAGCACAGCATGGTTGTGCTCAGTAGCTGTGCCTGGAGCACGATGAGCTCTGAGCCAGGCCTGAGGACTCCATCCAGGAGAGCCGCTCTCTGCAGGGCAGGGCCCAGGCCCGTCCAGGAGATGGGGCAGAGACAGGCACACACACCTACAACATGGCTCAGGCAGGCACCAGAGGTCCCAGGCTGAGCTGAGACACGGCCCCTGGGCCCCTGCAGGAGATGGTCCCCAGGGAGGCCGGTCCCAGCCACTGAGGCCTTTGAGCACCCCAAGACCCTGTAGACACGGATGGCTGGCAGCTTTGGAGACTGAGTCTTGGCCCAGATGGACCTTCTCTCTGATCAGGACTTTTGTTCTCAGATTCTTTTGTTTAGGTATGTTTTTTCCAAAGCAAAGATCTCAGGCATTACTAAACAGGAGAACAAGGAGAAGAAGAAATCCATGTCACACAGCACACACTATCCCATGTGTGTATGAGTTTTGACGCAAATGTCCGAAATGGCAGTAGCTTCCTTACTCTTTCAGTACTCCAAAGAGTATCTCTTAAAGGATTTCCATAAGTTCTGAACCTCTTCCCACCAATCAAGGTAGGCAAATAACTCCGAGAAAGGTGCAAGTCACACAGGAGGTGTGGAAGGTTTACCCTGCAGCTGAAGTGCATTTTGCATCCCCGGTACAGATGGCCAACTGTGGATCTTGGTTTGGGTAGAAAAGGAAACATGACTGCAGTAGCAGCAATGGACTCTTTTTGCTCATTTGGGAAGAGTCATCATTTGCCTGGCTGTGCTTTGGGAATGGATTCAAAGCGAGTCTTATTTCCATGGCGGTCTGTTGGCACTGTCCAGCGCAGCCTATGGCTCTGGTCACACTGGGGATTTTCTCCACACTGCAGTGGTTGAAACCATCCTGTTATCCCCTCAGAAAAGGCTTTGTGAGCCTGGTCCTCCTCGCTGTGGGGCCTCATGGACATCAGCTCTGGTGCAGAGAGGGGACAGCTACCAGGGCTCCTCTCTTGGTTGCAGGGCTGGTTTCTGCCATGACCGGAGAGAAGAGCAGGAGCTTCGTCCTGGAGAGCCAAAGGGCAGAGAAGGCATCAGGGACAGCCAGCAGCTGTGCCCAGCACGTGGACACCAAGGGCAGGGACAGCCCCCTGGAACTCCTGGGCACCGGGACTGCCTTGGGGCCAGCACCCCAAAGGCTTCCTGCAAAGGGTGATGGGTGGGGCTGTGGTGGGGGGGCTTTGCAGCTTCCCCCTGCTAGGGAAAGGAGGAGAAAGGGAAGAAGGGAAGTGAGGTATAGTTCAGCTGTAAGGGACCTAGAATGACCATCTAGTCCCACTGCATGACCAATTCAAGGCTGATCTAAAGTTAAAACAGGGTAGTAAGTGCATTGGCCAAATGCCTCTTGAATGCTGAGGCTTGGGGCATCAACCAGCTGTCACAGAATCACAGAATGGTTGGGCTTGAAAGGCACCTCTGGAGATCATCTAGCCCAACCCACCTGCTAAAGCAGGTTCGCCCAGAGCAGATGGCACAGGAAGGTGTCCAGGCGGGTTTTGAATGTCTCCAGAGGAGGACACTCCACAACCTCTCTGGACAGCCTGTTCCAGTGATCAGGCACCCTCACAGTAAAGAGGTTTTTCCTAATATTCAGATGGGACCTCCTATGCTGTGCCCGTTGCCCCTCATCCTGTCGTTCAGAAGGCTGTTCCAGTATCTGACCACACTCTCAGTAGAGGGTCAAGTCTGAACTTCCTGTGACCCAGGTTTGCACCATTCACACATGTCCTGTCACTGGATACCAGGGACAAGAGACCAGCACTTCCCTATACACTTCCCTCCTCGGGAACTTTTAGAGGGCAATGAGCTTGCTCATCAGCTTCCTTCTCTCCAAACTAGAGAAATCCAGATTGCTCAGCCACTCCTCAGAGGACATGCCTTCCGGTCGGTCACCAGCTTTGTTGCCCTCTGGACACATTGGAATACTTCAACATCCTTGTCAAATCGTGGGGCCCAGAACTGCACACAGCACTCAAGGTGAGGCCACAGCAACTCTGAATACAGCAGGATAATCACCTCCTTTGAGCGGTTGGTTCTGCTCTGTCTGATGTACCCCAGGATGGGATTTGCACTCTTGGCTGCCAGGGCACACACTGCTGACTCTTGTTGAGCCTCCTGTCAACCAGCGCCCCAAGGCTCCTTTCTGCAGGGCTGCTCTCCAGCCAATCCTCTCCCCATTTACACTTGTGCTTGGCATTACTTTATCCCAGGTGCAGAATCTGGCATGTGGACTTGTTAGATTTTATGCCGTTGATCATTGCCTAATGCTCCAATCTATCTAGATCGTTCTGCAAGGCTCCTTGTCCCTCAGGATAGTCATCAGCACATCCGAGGATGGTATTATCAGAAAATTTGCTAATTGTGCATTAAATTCCTGCATCCAGATTATTGATAAAAATATTGGACAGACCTGGCCCTAGGACTGAGTCCTGAGGAACATCCCTGGTGGCTTCCCTGAAGAATTTTTTCCTCATATCCAATCTAAACCTCTCCGTGTGCAACTTGAGGCCATTTCCTCTTGTCCTATCACTTGCTACTTGGGAGAAGAGACCAACACCCTCCATGACAAAACCTCCTTTCAGGCAGCTGTAGAGAGTAATAAGGTCTCCCCTCAGCCTCCTGTTCTCAAGGCTGAACAGCCCCAGCTCCCTCAACCGCTCCTCGTCAGACTGGTGCTCCAGACCCTTCACCAGCCTTGTCACCTCCTCTGAACTCTCTCCAGCACCTCAATGTCTTCCTTGCCATGAGGGGCCTAAAACTGACCCCAGGATTCAAGGTGCAGCCTCACCAGTGCCCAGTACAAAGGGATGATCACTTCTCCAGTCCTGCTAAAGCTCTGATTGAATCAAGGCTTGAACACCTTGGTGTGACCAGTTGGTGACAGGTTGGACTGCAGACTCCTGAGGTCCCTTCAACCTCAGTTCTCTCATGATCCCATTGTGATGTTGGGCTCTGTTTCAGACTGGAGCAGAGCAGGCGATGATGGGGCAGGATCCACCTGTGCTGTAGGTGACCATCTAAACCAACATCTCAGCCCGTGAACCAGCCAACCCCTCAGTGTGACTCGCTCTGGGCAACGTGTGAGGAGTCCTGGGCAGGGGAGGTTCAGAGGGCATGGGGCGCTGTGCAAGACACAACATGATCTTGGTTCATGCCTGCAGGCCCATCAGATGTCAGTTGATGTCAATGGATATTAAAATAAGAAGAACTGAAGACAAAGATCCAAAGCAGAGGAACGTGTCAACCTTCTTTTTCTTTCTTTGTTTGTTTCTTTGTTTCTTTGTTTCTTTGCTTCTTTGCTTCTTTGTTTCTTTCTTTGTTTCTTTGTTTGTTTGTTTGTTTGTTTCTTTCCTTCTGTTTATTCATGTATGTATTTATGTATTTATTTATGTATTTAAGTATTTATTTACTTATTTACTTATTTACTTACTTATTTACATATTTATTTACTTATTTATTTAGTTAGTTAGTTACTTACTTACTGATTTGTTTATTTATTTACTAATTTATTTGTTTATTTATTTACTTACATTTTATTTTATTTTATTTATTTATTTATTTATTTATTTATTTATTTTAAAGTCTTTGTAGGGGATTCTCTTTTCTTTGGAAAGGAAAGAGTTCTCCAGAACTGGGCATGGGTTTAGGACACAAATGTCTTCAGCTCCAGGGACACAAACCCCTGCTGCCAGTGTAGATGCCCCGGGAACCCCTGCCCAGGCTCCACCTGCACTGCAAGGTGCTCTGGTCTCCCCAGGTCCTGTGTGAGAGATGCCAATCCCAGGCCAGCACCTCAGGTACACTGGGCCCCTAAAATGGCCCTGGCTGTTTATGGTGAGACAGCTGATGACTGATGTCTGTCTGGAAGTGTACTAAGGATAGGAGAAGAAATATTGGTCTTCCTCTGTACTTCTATTACCAACAGTCTATTATTTCATCCCCCTCGTCATTCAGGAGTTCCCACCTCTCCTGATTAAATGTCCCTGTCCAAGGACAACTTTCCAGCACTGTCTGGACGTTTGCCCTTCCCAGTTCTCTCAGGTTTCTCCTCCACTTGCTCTTTGGTCATTCAGTGGCCTCTCAGCTGTCTGGTTTCTGCTTTGAGCTTCAGGGAGTTACAAACTTGCCCCATTCTTCAGAGCTCTAATTAACATGGCAGTCAACACGTTCATTGTGTTTATTTCTATCCTCTCCTGTCTCTCTGTCTAAACCAGTTCTTGTGTGGGTGTCCCTTGTGGATGCTGGACCTCACCAGATCCAGCTTACACACACAGCTGAGGAAAAGTGTTTTGCTGTTTATTAAACTGATGTAGGAAAAGTGATGCAATCTGTGGTGGCCAATGAGGGAACCGGCAGACTGGGGGTGGGGGTGAGGAGCCAGGTTGTCCATACAGTGTCCAGCCTCAAGGACTGTTCTCCTGCCTGTCCAGATGTCTTCAGGAGACCCTCAGGATCAATGTCCAGTGTAGAATGCTGCTGTCACTTCTTCTATACACTGAAAAATGACAGAAAACACCCTGGAAAGAAAAAACCCTCCTTTATGAAATCTTCTTTGAAACCTTCATCAGCAAGTGTCCCATTGAAACCTCTCCAGTTAGTTCTACAAGTCTGGAAGATTTGAATGAAATTAAAGAAAGAAGCATTGCTCGTTAGGTCTTTCTGTGTTTTAATGAGCCCCGTGGCGTATTTGGTGCTGAGTCCATGAACCTCAGATACCAAGCACAGACTGAAGAATCTGCTCAAGAAGTCCAAGTCAGAACAAACTCCAAAGTACCTTGAAGCATTAATGGCCCCACTGAGGGCTGTTACTGACAAAGCCTCCCCAGGGACTCGTTAGAGCAGATAATTGGAGGCAGTGATTGCATCAGGCAAAGGCAAAGTGCAGCAGCTCTGATGCTGAGAAAGCCCTTGGTTTGTCTGATGAAGGACAATGGCCAAGCCTTGAGCCCCTGCCCCTGGGAAGGGAGATCCTGTCCCTCACGTGTGGGTCAGGTTCTTCCTGGGGCTGTGGGGAGTGCGATGCCCAGTGCAGGACAATGGTGTGACACTCCCTGGGGGTGCAAGGAGGCAATGGGGTGCCATGGCCATGACAACCATGTGTCTCCTCTAAGACCTCACTGGCAGGGACATCAGCCATAGCCAGGGGGACAAAGACCTTGGCTCTTTCAGGGACATCCAGCCTTGCCAGTGCCCTTGGCCATCTCCACCACAGTCCATCCTGCACTGTCCCAGGCCTGTGGCTGTTTCCCCACAGGCTGCAGACACCCCATGTGCTTCCCCACCTTGTTCTCACCCCAATGTGTCCCCACCTGTGCTGCTGTCTCTCCATCCTCACCAGCTGTTCCTTGAAACACAAAGTCATGGCTGATCCAGAGTCCTTCTGAATGACCACAGCACTGCGCTCAGAATGACATTTCTTTATCCTGAGCTCCACTCTGGACCTCCAGAGCTGCAGTTTCTGATGGTTTTCCTTTCTCATGCTGTTTCCCACTACAAAAAAAAAAAAAGTGCCATCATCTTGGAAAGTGATTTTCAAGAGTTCTTGAGCCACTACTGTCCTTCCCTCTCAATGTTCTACCCCAGCCAGCAACTAAGACCACAACTGCTGCTCAGGTAGTCCTCCAACCTATTAAGTGCGATATGGAAGATAACCGAAGGGAATGGAGAAACCCGTGGGTTCAGAAATACCATTTTAATAAGACAATAAAAATAGTATAATATACTACTACTACTATGTATATAATTAAATGAAATGAAACTCAAAAATTAAAATGATTCTATGAAACACTAGGTCAAAACTCCATGTTTTCATTGTACAGATGAGATGTAAACACATGGCTCAGGGCTCTTCCTGGGACCGTGGGATGTGGGTGTGCAAGGCCCAGGGAAGGACAACACTGGGACAACAACTTCCAGCTTCCCCATGGGGCTGCAAGGAGGCACCGAGGCCCCAGTGCCATGGGGACAACATGTCTTCTCCTGGGCCTCAGTGGCAGAGACAACTGCCCTGGCCAAGGGGACACAGACCTGGGTTCTGTGGGTCCCTTCCAGCCTTACAGCGCCCTTTGCCATCTCCACCACAGGCTGTTCTACACGGTGCTACCCCTGCCCCTCTTTCCCTGCAGGCTGCAGACACCCATCTCGCTTCCCCACCTGCTCTCACCCAGCATTTCTGCACCTTCACTGCTGTGTCTGCACCCTCACTGGCTGCTCTTTGGCACACAAACCATGG
This sequence comes from Columba livia, assembly GCF_036013475.1. NCBI lineage: Eukaryota > Metazoa > Chordata > Aves > Columbiformes > Columbidae > Columba > Columba livia. The sequence goes on from NW_027043028.1 coordinate 1,138,398, forward strand.
GCTGATCCAGCTCCCTCTGGGTCACCTCTTGCCCCACAGCACTGCTCTTACAGTGACATTTTTTCTTCCTGATAACCAGTCTCTACTTCCCCATATGCACTTGGTGGCTTTAGTTTTTTTTCTCTGCTGCTTTTTCCCACTACTTTGGAAGCTTTACCATCTCAGAAAATGCCCATCAAGCAGAGATCCCAACCTGTTATTCTTCATGTGGTCTTGCACTTGACCAGAGAGAAGTAATCTCACCATGATTTCCTAAATCCCATGAGTGCTGCTGGCCTTTCAGCTTCTCTGATACACAGAACCATGTTCCTGCTGCTGTCCCATCATGTTCTCAGGTGGGATGGATGTGACAACCTGTCTCCAAGGCCTCTTCCTGGGTAGGATCTGTCATACTTGGGCAGAGGTTCTTTCCCAGCCATGTCCCTGCTGCTGGGTTGTCACCTCCAGAGACAGAACTGACCCCACTGTCCCCTTCACAGCCACATGATTCTGACTGGATTATGAGTGTCTGAGACACATGTAACCTCATAATACCACAACCATCCATTCCCCCTCCTTAGCACCCAGGACCTGACAAAGACAGAAGCACATTCCTATACCTGCCCCTCTTTCCCACAGGCTGTAGACACCCATCTCACTTCCCCGCCTTGTTCAAATTTGTCAAATATATTTCCTACTCACAATGTGAGTGAAAAGCACTCCTCACTGGAACTGCTTTTTTTAATGTTAACACCTTCTATATCTCTATACCTATTCTCTCTCCTGAAACCTCTCCAAGGCAAAAATTCTGTCAAACCAGAGAATAACTCAGGTTTGCAGAGAGCCCTTGTCTCACTCTTCTTGTCTCACTCTCCTGCTCAGGGTGAACCAGGTGAGGCTGCTCAAGGCCTCCACACAGGTTTGCATCATCTTCAAAGGCACTGAAAGTGCTCTCTGATACATCATAGAAGGGGAGAATAGAGATGTTCAACAGTGTTGGTCCAAGTGTTGGTCACTGGGAGATGACAGCAGTATCTGGCTGCACACAGGACTTTGTACCACTGGTGATATTTGGGCTTGATGGTTCAGCCAACTTCCCATCCAGCATCCACTTCTTGAGCCCCATCAGCACCCCTCTGGCCAGAAGGAGACCATGGCTGAGCCTTGCAAACGCCCTGTACACAACATGCCTTTCCTTCCCCTGTCCATTTGGGTTCAGCAATCCCTTCCTTGTCCTTCACATTCCTGGAAATGGCTTCAGGAGGCTTGTCCCATCCCCTTCCCAAGGAGGGAGGTAGGGTGGCCAGACTGTTATTCTCCCCATTCCTGTTTGTGCTCTTCTTGAAGATGGGACTGAGTTCTGCATTTTTTAAGGACCCCAGAACCTCTCTGGTTTCTAGGGCACTTTTGAGAGCACAATGTGGAATCAAGGGCAAGGGTGATGTAGCAGACAAGAGCACTTGCAATGATCCTGTCCAAAGCAGCTGAGATGAATCTCACTGATCCAGTGGGGTTTGTTCCTGGAGTCACACACAGAAATGTCAGGGTTCTGTGAGGTGTCCACATCAGAGCTGGTCTCAGGACTCCTTATGCACCCAGGGATGCTCAGAGACAGAGTCTGTCCATTTTACACACAGAGGCAGGAGTCACAGTGTCCCTCTGGCCTCCTGTTGCCACTCCAAAGAGACAGGAGACACCTCATCCCTGTGGTGTGTCACCTGCTCTGCACTCATCCGAGATGTCCAACGTCATGAGGAATGGACACGGAGACCTCAGATCAAGGATGCATATCCCAGTGCTGCATTCAGGTGGTTTCCCAATGTGATGTGGCCTCAAGCCACTCTATGTGCCACGGACCTTCATGGACCCCAAGGAATAGTTGATGGTGTTTATGCTCGCTCACATTCATGTCACCTCAGGTACATGATGTGTGTGCTCACATCTCATCTGTACAAAGCAAACAGGGACTGCTGAACTATTCATTGAGTGTCCATCCATGGAGGGAAGAACAACCTCTGTGGGTGAGAAGCCAGTGCTGTAAATGGTGGTTGTGAAGGGCCAGTCGATGATGACTGACCTGAAGCTCCTTCCATGGGGTGTCCAGTGCACAGGGGCACAGCCCAGCCCCTGCTCTGCTGGTCCTGCAGGTCTCTGGCAGGAGCCTGGCTGTGAGAGGACACTGCTGTGTGCCAGCCCTGCACACACACACTGTTCAGCTGTACCCTGGCGTTTGCATCTGTGGCCACTTTCTTGGGCATGTTCTAGAAGAACTGCCACACAGCAGGACGGTGACCAAGCTGCCAGAGCACTCAGGCCTTGCACCAACACCAGGGATGAGAAGGAGACTGTGGGAGTGGAACCAGAACAGCTCTGGAAGAACAAGCGCGGCTGCTCCCTGGCAGGGCTGCCGGGATGGACACGTTTCCCCTCCTCCCATTGACAAAGAGATAGTCCCTGCAGCTCAAAATAGGCCTTGGAGGAAGAATCTCAGAGAAAAAAAGTAACAGCAGAGACCTTTATTTTGCAGAGAGCATGGCTTCATATTTATACAGGCAGTGGGTTTGAAAAACAACAGACAATAAATTAGAAAGGGGATGAGAAAAATATCATGATTTATTAAAAAAAAAAACCAACACCACCACCACACACACACACAGAAGTCTGAGCCTCTAATGAGTTACATTAAAACTGTTATCTCTCAAAGAGCAGATGACGGACACTTTATTATTTGTGAAAAGCATCCCGCCACTGGTTTATTCAGGGCATCCTTGAGCTCCTGGTTCCTCATGCTGTAGATGAGGGGGTTCACTGCTGGAGGCACCACTGAGTACAGAACAGACACCACCAGGTCCAGGGATGGAGAAGAGATGGACGGGGGCTTCAGGTGGGCAAACATGATAGTGCTGACAAACAGGGAGACCACGGCCAGGTGAGGGAGGCAGGTGGAAAAGGCTTTGTGCCGACCCTGCTCAGAGGGGATCCTCAGCACGGCCCTCAAGATCTGCACATAGGACACCACAATAAAAATGAAACACATAAAAACTAAAGATCCACTAAACAAAAGAAGCCCAAGTTCCCTGAGGAAGGAGTGTGAGCAGGAGAGCTTGAGGATCTGGGGGATTTCACAGAAGAACTGGCCCAGGACATTGCCCTTGCACAGGGGCAGTGAAAATGTATTGGCCGTGTGCAGCAGAGCATGAAGAAACCCAGTGGCCCAGGCAGCTGCTGCCATGTGGACACAAGCTCTGCTGCCCAGGAGGGTCCCGTAGTGCAGGGGTTTGCAGATGGCAACGTAGCGGTCGTACGACATGACGGTGAGGAGACAATACTCTGCTACTATCAAGAATGCAAATGAAAAGAGCTGTGTAGTACATCCTGAGTATGAGATGGCCCTAGTGTCCCAGAGGGAGTTCGTCATGGATTTGGGGACAATGGTGGAGATGGAGCCCAGGTCGAGGAGGGCGAGGTTGAGCAGGAAGAAGTACATGGGGGTGTGGAGGTGCTGGTCCCAGGCTATGGTGGTGATGATGAGGCCGTTGCCCAGGAGGGCAGCCAGGTAGATGCCCAGGAAGAGCCAGAAGTGCAAGAGCTGCAGCTCCCGTGTGTCTGTGAACGGCAGGAGGAGGAACTGGCTGATGGAGCTGCTGTTGGACATTTGCTACCTGTGGGCATGAGGACCTGTGCAAGGAGGAAAAGGCAGTGACAAGTTAGGGGAGACTTCTCTGAGGAAAATAAACATGCTGTTTCTCACGGAAAACCCCCTCCCTGATGGAGGGATGTTTCAGCTCATTCTCTCTTTCTACCAAGTGAGAAAAAACTGTTCATCACAGTTTAAAAGACAGCTTGGGCATCTGGTTTCCATGAACATACATCTGGGGCAAACCTATTTAGTTTGTGCAGAACAAGAAGTGACCGACACTTGCACCCCAACCCCAGAGAGCAAGAGCACCAGGGACAGGTGGAGAAACAGAGAAGAACACTGCAGTGTTCCCGAGAAACAAAGCAAGGACAGAAAGGCAGACGGTCATGCTGTGGAACCTTTTCCTTACCAGGCTGTGCTGCTGCCACTCACATAATGACACTGTAGAGCAAGTACTTTTAGCACCTTTTTTGAGTACCACGTTCCAGGAACCCTTCACCTGGAGGTCCAGCTGCTGAGCTGGAGACTCGTGACCTGGACCCCATGGCTTTGGGGCAGAGGGTCTGCTGGGGAGGAGAGGAGACCAGGGGTTGCACTGGGAAATGTGTCTGCACTGCAGGGGATGGCAGGGGGTTTCCAAAATCCTGTCCCTGGCATATCTGGTAGGAGCTCCTTCTCCCTGCCCATGTCTGTGCTGCCTGCAGCTGTGTGTCTGTCCCTGGTCTGCTCCCTGTCAGTGTCACAGACCCCGTCCCACCCGCTGTGTGCTCAGCTCTGTCCTGCTCACACCTCCTGGCACTGCCCAGGGGCAGCTCTGTGTGTGCAGGGGCTCAGGAGCAGCTCAGACCAGTCCTAACGAGAACTGGGGTCTCAGTGTCTGCTCCAAAGAGAGAAATAAATCCCCATCTCCCACTGCACACCCAGACGAGCAAGAGTGGAAAACTGAAAGCACAGACTCCTTCCCTTGCAGCTATTCCTGTGTGGATGTCGTTGTTCAGAAGGACCCTCTGCCATGTCTGTGGGGGGATCTGGAGCTCTGAGCAGCCCTGACCCACACAGCCCCCTTCAACCCCACAAGCTCCCTGCCTGCCCTGCCGGGGGTCGCTCCTTCCATCCACAGCTGCTGCCATGGGATCTCCCGGGCAGGCTGAGCGCTGACCCTGGCAGGCGGCAGAGTCCCTGCCCGGCACAGCCCTGGGGTGCAGGGACCCTGCTCTGCAGGACAGCCCTGGGCACCCCTGGGTGCTCCCCCTGCAATCACCCTCAGCAGAAGCTGCCATCATGCCCTGTCCCTCTGACAGTGCAGCCGGGAAGCGCTGGTCTGGACCATGTTCTTGTCCTCTACATGAGAAATACTGTGAGAGAGACCTGACAGATCTTGTAAATTGTGGGATGTATCATCTTTAGCAGATCCCTCCAGGAAATGCAGCTGCATTGTCCTACAGCCAGAGACTCACCGTCTAAGGACTGTGAAGACTGGTCTCTCAATGAGCCTTCAGCAACCAACCCCCCACATTGCCTTTCCCCTCTCTGTGCCCGGCTCCTCTGCCCTCGGTGCTGCAGGCAGAGCCCTCAGCCCTGCTGCGTGTGCAGAGGAGCTGCTCCTGGGCAGAGCTGTCTCTCTGCAGCGCTGCCGCTGCCATGAGCTCCCTGTGTCCCAGGAGCCCAGCCCAGCTCAGCAGCACAGGAGCAGCCCTTGATGTCCCTTTCTCTGTCCCCTCTGGACTCCTCCAGGTGTCCCTGGGGCTCCAGTGGCACAGCTTTGAAGCTGAAGTAATCAATGATGTTGATTCTCTCTCCTCTTCAGAGACACTTCTTTCCAGCATTGTATTTTTCATGTTAAAAAATAAATTGGTATGACAACCATCTTTCTTGTCCCATCATTAGACAGGACACAAGGAATGTTACAGCAAAGGATCTAATTTCTCCAGGCTAGGGGAGGAATATCTTCAGTTGAATGAACTTAGGCATTTTGTTCTGGTTTTACACTCCTAGGTCTAGAGAGACATTCATGAGTCTTTGGCCATGTCATGTCTGTGCTCTGATTCAAAGCCTTTGCACACATGGGCTCTTGGACACTTGGTACCAGGTTTCTTGTGGCAGGTCAGAGCTGGGCTGGTGCCACAGCTGGGGTGGCTCAGCCCAGATGTGAGGCAATGTCCTCAGCCAGGGACCTGACTGGGGGAGCTGGAGCTGTCAGTGCTGCAGACAGAGCTGTGACACGGATGGAATGAACTGCCAGGCAGGGTGGCAGGAGTGAGTTCATCTGGTCTGCAAGGACAGCAGCTGCCAAGCACAGCAACAGTCCAGATCAAAGCTCAGTCCAGACCTGTAAGGCAATTCAGGGGCCCCATAATGAGCTGTTACTACTGCAGGAACAGTTAAAGGACAAACAAAGACCCTGTGTGGACACTAATGAATATAATAAGAGGTGAGAATCCCTGTGTCCTCTCATTCTCCCTCTTCACCAGCAAGGTCTCTGAGATCTCTGTGGCTGGAGTCAGAACAACCAGCAGTGGATGTGGATCAAGTCAGGGGTCACTGGAACTAACACAATCCTCTCCAGTCTATGGGACAGCAGGGGCAGCACCCCAGGAGCTGGGACAGCAGGATGATGTCACAGTGAGGCCACTCTCCCCCATCTTGGAAAGCTCATGGAGACTGGGGGGACTCCCTGACCACTGGCAGCTCTCACACAGCGTGTGCACTTTTCAAAATGGCCAGTGGGTGAGCAGGGGAACTAAGGGCTGTGCCCCAGAGCATGTCCACTGGGACCCCATTTCTGGGTGTCTGGAAGAGAAGGTGACGGGGTTTGCCCAGGGCAGGTTGTGCCTGTCCATCCTCTTTTTTTTCTGTGAGGAAAGGACACGGTTGTGGACGTGGGGAGAACATTGATGGTCTGTTACCAGTGGTGGTCTGTTACCTGGAAGTCAGCAAGGCATTCGGTGTCATGCCCCACAATATTCTTGTGTCCAAGGTAGGATATTCTGGTCTGTGTCAGTGTGTAAGTAGATGGGTAAAAACCAGTCTGGATGGTTGGGCTTGGAAAGGTGCTGTAGAAAGGGAGAAACTTTCCAGTCCTGAGGACAGTCCAGCACTGGAAGCTGTTTCCCAGGAGTGCGCACCCACTCTGTCCCAGAAAGTGACCAAGATGTGTTTGGATAAAGCCCTGAGCAATCTGGTGTGATCCTGCTGTGAGCAGGAGGTTGGTCAAGACACCTCCCGAGGTCCCTTTGAGCCTGAAGGACACTGTCCTTCCTTCCCCTTCATGTTTTCAATTTAGGGACAGCTCTCAGGTGCTCCCTGAGCACAGGAATAATTCACATGTGCAGGACTGCTTTGCAGGTACCCCTAAACAGTCCTGACCACAACTTTTGCATTCCTTTTCATTTGCCCCAATCCAGGGTCTAATCCCCTTGCAGAAAGAACAACCCTCCGTGTTAATCCTTTCAGAGCAGGTTGTTCAAGAGGTGTCAGCATCCATGTACAGAGTCTGCACAGCAGCCAGGCAGCAAAGCCACCGGTACAGAAATGGAGATGAGACACTTGACCAGCTCCTTGCAGCCAGATATCAGCGTGACATGTCTGCTGAGATTCCCGGGAACACCTGAACTGTAAGAGCAGAGCATGTGAGCCCTGGTTGGGTATCCTGGCTTGTCTCCTGACCCATGTGGTGCTTCAGGCTGTGAAGAGAATCAAAACCAGCCATTGGACTGGGGTAGTTCCATTTTACACGTGTCACGCAGGGCAGATGAAGGGAGCTCAGAACTCCAGACTCTGCTGCACGGTTGGGACTGCAGAGACTGGAAATGCAGGTGACAGTGTGTGTCAGGGCACACACATAAAGATTCTGGCTTCCTTTGGGCCTTTGCACTGACCTGGGATCTGTTCATTGGCCTTCTTTGTCTCAAAAAGAAACTATTCTCCTATGCAACCTCTATCACACCAAGTAAGAAATAATTAAAAGGTAGAAAAATAATGAAAGAAGCACAATTTGGGGGTAATTCTGTCCAAGAGGTGTACTCTTTAAATGATTAAAACAAAAAACAAGTGAGAGAAAAAGCATGTTCTAAAAACTTATTCCAAGACACAACTGCTGAGGTGTAGTAGATGCTTGGAAAAGCAAGAATGACTGTTGGAAATGAAATTAAACAGCTTTAGTTCATCATGATCATCAGTGAGAATAAGGAGTTCCCTGTTACTGTTACTAGTGCCAGCACCACTGTTCACAAACATCTTCAGAGCATCTCCATTGTTCCTGGGCTCCAAAGCTCATCCTGCTCAGAGTTTGACAGGATTGCTGCAAACCCCTGTGACCCAAATCTCTACAACTGTCTCTGCTCAACAGCCTCTTACCCCAGGAAGGGGAAAACTGCCAATGCAGACACCAAACCAGTGCCCAACCTGCCTGGAGAGCCAGGACAGTTGTGCCACACAACAGCCGCCTCTGAGGGAACCTGGAGGTGATGGGATTGAAACGGTATCAACCCAAATAATAGATTTATAGTGTCATAGAATCATTTAGGCTGGAAAAGACCCTTAACAACATGGAGTCCAACCGTAAGTCAAACACTGCCAAGTCAACCACCAAACTATTTCCCAAAGCGACACATCTCAAAATCTTTTAAACACCTCCCACAATGGAAGCTCCAATCCTGAGCTGGCAGGACACCACTGGCTGCAGTCGGACATAAGATACTGGTCATGGCTGTGAGTTCAGCCCTCGCTGGCAGAATGTCTCACACCCTCACTGAGGAGGGCAGGGGGCTGGGAGATGGGAGCACGTTTCAGTTTCCAGATCGCAGCACAGAGCCCAAACCATCCTGCCCTTGGACTCTGGATCCCATTTCCTGAGATGAAAGCTGGTGGCCTTCTGAGGATAATCATGTTAAAGGCATGAATAATCCTTTAGGTGTTTGTGTAATTTGTCTAGGAATGTCAGTTGTATATGCTTCTATTGACATATCTATAAAATAGTACACTGCATCTGTGGTCGCCCCTCTGGCAATGACAATTAAATAGGTATTTGCACTATAAGGCTCCATACCTCATCCACAAGCACACATCTAAGTGGTTCAGATGAAGGGTGGTCTGGCAAACGTCACCCTTTGTGTCCCCAGGTGATGGACACTGCTCATGTGCCTCTGCAGAGAGTGGCAGGAGCTGGATCCCCTTCTCGGGACAGACTCCTTCCAGGAGAGACACAGACACAGGGGGAACTCATCAGGGCTTTACGGCATTTCACTGGGCATCAGTTTGACATATTGGGTGCTGTCCTGTGACTGCCCTTTCTGCACAAATGATCATACAAACACAACCATTTAGTGAGACGTGGTCATAAAGGGGCTGTTATGGACAAGAAAGCTCACCATGAACTCTGGAGAGAGTGAGGAAGTTCATAATAACACCAGGAAGAACCAAGAAGCTCAAGGTCTCTTGTGAAGAGCAGGACCCATGAGCAGCCGTGACTGGCCATTGTAGGTGTGGGAGAAGGTCAGAGCATGTCAGGGAGAAGCAATGAGATGGCTGATGGCTTCAGTGAACCCTTCCAGCCATGTCTGAGCCCAGAAATGGAAAGCAGTTGATGTCTGCAGGTGGAGGAGGAACAGGAGGGTTTTCCTGGGAATACAGAAGGAAGAAAGGCCTCTCTTGGGCTAATCATGTATGGCAGTGCCATTTGCATGCTGTGGGCATGGCTGTGCCTGGGAGATGGGGAACGGCTGCTGCTGGGGTGGCTGTGCTCAGTCATGGCCCATGAGCTGACCCTGCTCTGCTCCTCTCTTACACTGCCCACACTTGGATGGTCCTCAGGAATCATCCTGAGTCTGGTGGATCCATGAACCTCCTGGAGTGATGGCTGTGGATCCAAATAGAGGATTCAAGCAAGTGTGAGACAGGCACATTGAGGTGATTGGTGACCATTGTGAGGTGTATGAAAGAAGCTGGATTAGTTGTGAGGAGCTCACAGGCATTTCCAGCTCCACAGAAAACCAGAACCTTGCAGTTAAAGCAACAGCACTTGACATAAAACCCACCCCAAAACACAAAACACTCACACTGACCACAGGAAAAGCCTTGAAAAACATTGGAGAAAGATCGACCAGGTCCCAGGGGTCAGGGCTCAGCCATTCTGGTGATGAACAAGCATCAAGGGCTGACATGGCATCAGAGCCACCTCCACATGGCCCTCACCACCTGGAACCAGTGTCTCCAAGTCTTTCCTTCAGCAGCCTCCAGGGACAGGGACCTGCACTGGTTGTTTCCTTCACAGCTGTGTCAGTGATGGCCCTTCATGGGGTCCCAAACACCCTCAGAAACTTGGGGTTTGCTTCTGCCTTTCACTTCACTAGAGGTTTGTTCATTGTTTCAGTAGCTGCAATTCAGGATCATGGCAGCAGAGGGCTCACTAACATCTAAAATGCTCTTACAAGCCAAGGCTCTGTGCATCATTATCCTAAAGGCTTCAAGTCTGGTGTGGATGATTAGGGAGATTTCAGGAATAGCCAAACAGAGAGCATTTGCAAAATAAATAGCAATAAAGCCAAATTTCTTCTATTTCCTTCCCTTCTCACCCTTCCCTCCCTTTCCAGAACAGGGGGTATCGGCAGAATCCAGTTCGTATCCGTATGGAGCGTCTCCTGATAAAGACAGAATATGTCAGAAAAGTGGGTGCCTAAATTAGCATGTGAATCAGGAGACAGGCCAGGACACCTCAAGAGGAGTCACACTCCTCTGGACCAAGAGGTGGGTGTTCCTGGCAATCTCAGGTGCCACAGCACAGCGATACTTGTGTTCAGGGAGCTGGTCAAGTGACCCATCTCCTGTTCTGTAACGGTGTCTGAGTTTGCTCAGGTCACCCCTGACTTGAGCCCCATCCACTGCTGGGTGTTCTCCAGACTCCTGCCTTCAGGAACAAAGTCCAGGAGACCTTGCTGGTGAAGATGGAGGCAAAGAAGCCATGAAGAACCTCAGTCCTGTCTGATTCTACTCTTACGAAGTTCAGCAGCAGGCCCACATTCTCCCTGTCTGTTCTTTCACTGCAAGTAAAGAAGTGTCAGCTCATCTTTCTGCCCTCAGTCTCTCCTTCAGGTATGAATTCCAGGGCAGCTTTGTCATCATCCCCACATCCATGGACAAGGTTTCTAAATTCCTCCTTTGCAGCTCCCCCTGCTCCCACCTCCTGTGTGCTGCCTTTGTGCCCTGCAGCTCCAACAGTTCAGATGGGCAGCCTCACGAGATAAATGCTTCTGTTCATGGGCACTTGGAGAGATCATTCTTGTGCTTGGAGCAGGATGTCCTGTAAGGATTATCAGATTTCCTGAGCTCCTTCACCCTTCTGAGCTGCTTCCCATGGCACCACCTGAATCAGCACCCCCAGTTTGACAAAGTCTTCTCCTCTGGAGCCCACCAGCCTGTGCTCTGCTGCTGGCCTTCCTCCCTCCCCTCTGGTGCCTGGGACCCCACTGTGTCCTGGTCACAACAGCCAAGGTGGACACTGATGTTCACATCCCTCACCAGCTATTCCTTGTTTCCCAGTTCCAGATCCAGTTGAGCATCACTCTCATTGGCCCACAATGCAGACACGTTAAGCAGTTGGCCCAAGATCCTTTGGACTGATGGCACTTGCCACTTTGCCAGGCCAGTTAATGTCAGAGCAATTACAGTTCCCCATAGGAACCTGCTCATTGACTGGTGACTTCCTCATGTTGCTGACAGAAGATCTTGTCCATTTCTTCTACATGATCATGTAGTTTGTAACACCCAACACATTGTCACTCTCTATTGGGTTTACATGACAAACTCTTGGAACAGGAGGTGAGTGTGGCTGTGCTACAGCTGTCACCTCTCTGAGAAGACAACAGGAGTTTGACCAGTGTCAGACAGAGCCGATTTCAGCTGCTCCAAGATGGACCCACTCCTTGCCAAATCTGAGCCACTCAGTGATGCTGACAGCACCTCTGGGATATTGTATTTGAGAAAGGGTAAAAAACGCTGCACAACAGCAGGTGGGAGAGAGGAGGGAGGAGATGGGAGAGAAAAGCTCTGCAGACACCAAGGTCATATCCCATAGGACCCAAGCAGGTCCCTCAGCAGGCCAAAGCTTGCTCTCCTGAAATCCTGCTCTTGGCCTTGTTCTCATCTCCCAGGAGCCTCAGCTCCACTTTCCATCCCTGACTGTTCCATCCTGACCAACTCTTTCTGGTTTGTAAGTGTGAAGTCCCACGGGGCACCTCACCCCACTGACTCCTCAGTCACCCGTGTCAGGAAGATGTTGTCCATGAGCTCCTAACCCCTCCAACCCCCTCCACCATTTCCAGCCCTGGCCCCTCACCCACGGATGTTGTTCTTCCCTGCATGGATGGACACCAAATGAGTAGTTCAGCAGTGCAGGTTTGTATTGTATAGATGAGATGCGAGAATGCACATCATGTATGTGAGGTAACATGAACCTGAGTGAGCACAAACACCATCCGGTTATTCCAGGGGGTTCCATAAGGGCCCTTTGGACAGGCAGCATCTCGAGATCACTTCATGTTGGGAGGAACATCCCACAGGAAAACACGTGAATGCAGCCCTGGATGTGCTTCCTTGAACTGAGATCCCTGTGTCCATTCCACATGACGTGGGACATCTCAGAGGAGTGCAGAGCAGGGGGACACACCTTAGGGCTGAGGTACCTCCCATCCCTTAGGAGTGGCAACAGGAGGTTTTCATTGAACAGATGAGCTGTGAGCATGCACATCATGTATGTGAGGTGAGAGGAACCCGAGGTGAGATGAGCCCAGGTGAAACCAGCCATTCCTTGAGGTTTCATGAAAGCCTGTGGGGCAGACAGTATCTACAGGTCACTTCACGTTGGATGTTACATACCAGAGAAATTTGCCTGGATGCAGCACTGGGATGTTTCCCCACTCAAATCATTAGTAGGAAATATATTTGATAACTTTGATAAAACAAGCATACATTCATCTGATCAGGTATTGGGCCATAGGAGTTTTATGGATGGGTATGGTGTGTTATGACATCAGTTGTGTCCCAATATCTCATAATCCAGTAAGAAGCATGTATCTGTAAAGGAGACAGTGAGGTCTGTCTCTGGAGGTAACAGCCCAGCAGCAGGGACATGGCTGGGAAAGAACCTCTGCCCAAGTACCCAAAGGCCCTACCCAAAAAGAGGCCTTAGAGACGGGTTGTCATGTCCATTCCGCATAAGAACATGATGGGACAGCAGCTGGAAGGTGGTCGTGTTTGTCAGAGAAGATGAAAGACCAACAGCAGTCAGGGGATTTAGAAGATCAGTGTGAGGCTGCTTCTCTCAGGTAAAAGATCTCGAAACATCTTATGAGTTGGATTCCATGCATGGAGGCCTGTTAGTGAGATGGCCGAGCTTTCCTTGGTAATAGCAAAAAGCAGAAGAGGGAAAAAAAAGGTCAGAAAGTGCAACTTGGAAGGTAAGGACTGGATGTCAGGAGTAAGAAATGTCACTGGAAGGGCAGTGCTGTGGGGCAAGAGGTGACCCAGAGGGAGCTGGATCAGCCCATGGTTTGTGTTCCAAAGAGCAGCCAGTGAGGGTGCAGACACAGCAGTGAAGGTGCAGAAATGCTGGGGTGAGAGCAGGTGGGGAAGCGAGATGGGTGTCTGCAGCCTGCAGGGAAAGAGGGGCAGGGGTAGCACCGTGTGGAACAGCCTGTGGTGGAGATGGCAAAGGGCGCTGTAAGGCTGGAAGGGACCCACAGAACCCAGGTCTGTGTCCCCTTGGCCAGGGCAGTTGTCTCTGCCACTGAGGCCCAGCAGAAGACATGTTGTCCTCATGGCACTGGGGCCTCGGTGCCTCCTTGCAGCCCCATGGGGAAGCTGGAAGTTGTTGTCCCAGTGTTGTCCTTCCCTGGGCCTTGCACACCCACATCCCACGGTCCCAGGAAGAGCCCTGAGCCGTGTGTGAGGGACAGGATCCCCCTTCCCATTGCCTGGAGGTCATGGCTCCTCCTTTCTGCTTCAGAAAGCAAACCAAGGGGTTTCTGAGCATCAGAGCTGAAGAAAAGACTCAAAGGAGACCTCATGGTGGCTACAGCTTCCTCACAAGGGGAGAAGGAGGGGAAGGTACTGATCTCTTCTCTCTGGTGACCAATGGTAGAAACCATGGGAATGGAAGAAGCATGTGCCAGGGGAGGGTCAGGTTGGACATGAGGAAAAGGTTCTTCATGCAGAGGTGCTGGACACTGAACAGGCTCCCCAGGGAGGTGTCACAGCCCCAACCTGACAGTGTTCAAGAAGAGATTGAGCAACGTCCTCAGACACACGGGGTGACCTGTGGGGTGTCCTGTGCAGGGACAGCAGTTGGACTCCATGATCCTGTGGGTCCTTCCAACTCAGGACATTCTATGATTCTATGAAACACGAGGTCAAAAGTCCATGTTTTCATTGTGCAGATGAGTTGCAAACATACACATCATGTGCATGTCCACTGTGTACATGTGGTGAGATGAACCCAAGGGAGCACAAATGTCATCAGCTGTTCCTTGGGGTGCCATAAAGGTCAGTGGGACAGAGATGGTGTTCAGGGGTCTCTTCCAACCTGCGTTATTGTAGGATTCCATGAATCTTTGCCTTGGAGAGCTCTTTAACATTAGAATAGACAGAGGAAGGAGAACAAAAAATCACAGGCAAAAGAATTGTGGTGAACAGAGCCAAATCCAGTTGGTGTCCGGTCACAAGTGGTGTCCCCAGGGCTCAGTATGTGAGTCAGTTCTGTTTAAGCTTTATCAGTGATGTGGATGAGGGGATAGAGTGCGCCCGCGTTAAGTTTGCAGATGACACCAGGTTGGGTGGGAGTGTTGATCTGCTGGAGGGTGGGAAGGCCATGCAGGGGGATCTGGACCCACTGGATCATTGGGCTGAGGCCATTTGTATGAGGTTTGACCAGACCAAGGGCCGGGTGCTGCACTTGGGTCACAACAACCCCAGGCTCAGGGAAGAGTGGCTGGAACATTGCCTGGTGGAAAGGGATCAGGGGGTGTTGATTGACAGCAGTTGAACATGAGCTTGTGTGTGCCCAGGTGGCCAAAAGGGCCACCAGCATCCTGGCTTGTATCAGGAATGGTGTGGCCAGCAGGACTAGCGTGATTGTGCCACTGTTCTCAGCGCTGATGAGGTCGCATCTTGAATCCTGTGTTCAGGTTTGGGCCCTTTATCATAAGAAGGACATTGAGTCACCAGAGAGAGTGCAGAGGAGGGAACGGAGCTGGTGAGGGGCTGGAGCACAAGTGTGATGAGGAGCAGGTGAGGGAACTGGTGGGTTCAGCCTGGAGAACAGGAGGCCGAGGGGAGACCTTATTGCTGTCCACAACTGCCTGAAAGGAGGTTGAACATGGAGGGGGTTGGTCTCTTCTCCCAAGTAGCAAGTGATAGGATGAGAGGAAATCGCCCCAAATTCTTCCAGGGAAGGTTCAGATTGGATATTAGGAAAAAATTCTTCCTGGAAAGGGCTGTCAGGCATTGGAACAGGCAGCTCAGGGCAGTGGGGGAGTCACCATTCCTGCAGGGGTTTATAAGATGTTTAGACGAGGTTCTTAGGGACACGGTTTAGTTCTAGATTTAGGTTGTAGTTGGACTCAGTGCTCCTGAGGGTCTCTTCCAACTGAAATAATTCTATGATTCTCTATTATCAACTGGAATATTCTTCTATCACATCTTCTAAGTGCTCTTC
This sequence comes from Columba livia, assembly GCF_036013475.1. Taxonomy (NCBI): domain Eukaryota; kingdom Metazoa; phylum Chordata; class Aves; order Columbiformes; family Columbidae; genus Columba; species Columba livia. The sequence continues at coordinate 1,153,724 of NW_027043028.1, forward strand.
ACATATCTGCCTCTTCACCTACAGTCCTGAAACTTATCTAATTAGATGCACAAGTGTTGAATACTAATTGTAAATGATGAAAGCACCATCGCTCTATCAGTCTGGTCTGATACCTGCAGTCCCAGGCAAACACCTCAGGTACACGGGGCCTCTCGAGGTTTGCACTGGGTGCTTAGAGTGAGACCATGGAGCTCAGAATGAAAACCTGAGAACTCCCCTCAAAACTGAAAACCAAACCAAAAACAACAAAAAGAAAAAAAATCCCACAATCTTTTTTTCATCAGGTGAAATAATTCAATTTTTCCAATAAAATGTCTGCGGAATTTCTATCCTGCCAAAATACGAATTTTCAGAATGTGTACGGACTGTGGGAGCTGAAACGTTGGCCTTTCCCTGTGCTTGCAGTGCCAGGACTCTGTCTATCACTACGTGTATTTAATCCCCTGCACATCCAGGAGTTTCCACCTGTCCTTACCCAGCTCCCCGTGTCTGAACTCATCTCTTCAGAAGCCTGTCTGGACATTTGCACTTTCCATCGCTCCCCAGAGGTTCTTCACCTCTCACTCTTGGCTCATTCAGAGCCTCTCAGCTCTCACTCTGCTTGGAGCTTCAGGCAGGTCAAGTCTTTCAGCAGTTGCTCTCCTACTCCCTATAGGCAACTCCTCAATTATGGCAATGGACCTCACTGGAAACTACTTAATTTAACCACAGAAATGAGAAACATCATTAAGTTCTATTGTGTTTTCTTTTTTTTTTCCTTTGTTGTTTCCTCTAATTAAAAATTCCCCGGTACCTGTTTACATCCAGTTCTCTAAGGAAACATGAAGCAATCCTGCAAAGAAGCTGTAACAATCAGTGCAAACTTCAGTGCAGAATCTGATGTAAAGAAATGTGCTGGAGATCCCAGGGGCCAATGAGCAGAACAGGGAGTTTGGGGAGCTGGTTATAGATTTCCTGCTAACAGTTTGAGCAGAGAAACATTCTTCACAGAACTGCTCTGTTTATTTGACACCTTTGAGGTCTCCTCCTCTGCCTGTATTTTTATTTTCTTGTTCCTCCACCTCTTCCTTCTTCCAAAACGTTTCCAAGGGTAAGATTCCTGGAATCACAGAGCAACTCAGGTGTGAACATCATCTTGTGTCACTGTCCTGCTCAGGGCAGGGTGACCCAGGTGAGCTTGTCCAAGGCCTCTGCCCAGCTTTGCACCATCCACTAAGGAGCTGAAGGTTCACTGCGTCACATCATACAGGGGGAGAATAGAGACGTTCAACAGTGTTGGCCCAAGTGCTGGTCCCTGAGGGACCCCACTGGTAACTGGCTCTGTGGGCACTTTGTACCACTGGTGACGTTTGGGCTTCATCATCCAGCCAACTTCCCACCAAACATCCACTTCTTTAGCACTGAAAGCACCAATCGCATTATAAGGACACCACAGGAAACCATGTCTGACACCTTGTGAAATTCCATGTGCACAACGTGCCCTTCTTTCCCTGCCCATTTGGGTTCAGCAATCCCTTCCTTGTTTTCCAAGTGTCTGGACATGGCTGCAGGAAGACTTGTCCCATTCCCTTCCCAGGGATGGAGCTGGGCTGAGTAGCCTGTAATTCTGACAATTCTCATTCCTGCCCTTCTTGAAGGCAGGTTTGACAACTGCCTTTTCCAAGGACCTCAGAGCCTCTCTTATTGCTCTGGCATGTTTGAGACCACAATCCAGAGTCATGGGTAAGGATGGTGTAGCAAACAGGAGCAGGTGAGATTGATCTGCCGGGGCCAGTGGGGTTTGTTCCTGGAGTCACACACAGAAATGTCAGTGTCTGTCAGGCATCCATGTCTGAGCTGGCCTCATGGACTCCTTATGCACCCAGGGATGCTCAGAGACAGAGTCTGTTCCTTTCACACACAGAGGCAGGAGTCACAGTGTCCCTCTGGCCTCCCGAGGGAGGCTCCTCAGCCCTGTGGTGTGTCACCCTGCTCTGCACTCATCTGAGATGTCCCACGTTATGGGGAATGGACACGAGGACATTGGTTAAAGGAAGCACAACCCAGTGCTGCATTTAGTTTCCATGTGAGGTTTTTCCCAATGTAAAATGACCTCGGGACGCTGTCTGTCCCACAGGCCTTCATAGAATCATACAGTGTCCTGAGCTGGAAGGGCCCCACAAGGACCATGGAGTCCAACTCCTGTCCTTACACAGGACACCCCACAGGTCACCCCGTGTGTCTGAGGACGTTGTCCGGTCTCTTCTTGAACATGGTCAGGTTGGGGCTGTGACACCTCCCTGGGGAGCCTGTTCAGTGTCCAGCACCTCTGGGTGAAGAACCTTTTCCTCATGTCTGACCCCTGGCACATCTTCATGCCGTTCCCTTGGGTTCTGTCATTGGTCACCAGAGACAAGAGAGAAGAGCTCAGCTCCCTTCTGAGGAACCTGCAGCCCCATGAGCTCTGCCCTCAGTCACATCTTCTCCAGCCTGAGCAAACCCAGGGACTTCAGCTGCTCCTAATACGGCTTTTCCTCCAAACCCTTCACCAACTTCATAGCATCTTCTGGGCACTCTCCAGTAGCTTTATCTCCTTTTACCCTGTGTCCCCAGCCCCGCACACAGTGAATGCTGCAGGTGAGGCCGCCCCAGCACAGAGCAGCGTGGGACAATCCCCTCCCTGCCCGGCTGGCCGTGCTGTGCTGGCTGCACCCAGAACACGGTCCCTCTTGGCTCCAGGGACATTGGTGGCTCATGTTCAACTTGCTGTTGACCAGACCCTCAGATCCCTCTCTGCAGAGCTGCTCTGCAGCATCTCATCTCCCAGTCTGTATGTACAGACAGGGTTGACGTGTCCCAGGTGCAAAATGGCACCCCTGAATATCTGACAGCATTGGCGCTCACTTTGGTTCATCTCACCTCACATACATGATGTTCACACACATCTGTACAATGCAAACATGGACTTCTGACCTACTCATTCAGTGTCTTTTCAGGTAAGGACAAAGAACCTCTCTGAACTGGGGCGAGAGGTCCGGGCTGGAAATGAAGGCTGTGAGGGATTAGTCCATGATGATTGGGGCAGATTTGATGGGGTGTCCAGTGCACAGGGGCACAGCCCAGCCCCTGCTCTGCTGGTCCTGCAGGTCTCTGGCAGGAGCCTGGCTGTGAGAGGACACTGCTGGGTGCCAGCCCTGCACACACACACTGTTCAGCTGTACACTGGGGTTTCATCTGTGAGTGACTTTCTTGGGCATGTTCTTGAGAGAATCTTTTAAAGAAGACTTAAACCTTCAGGCCCTGCCCATAGGAGATCAAGTTTCTATCTGGAAAGGCTGTTCTGGGGCCAGCTCTGTCACAGCAGTGCCCATTGCCTGTCCCTGCCTGCGCCCACAGCACTGACACACAGCAGGACGGTGACCAAGCTGCCAGAGCACTCAGGCCTTGCACCAACACCAGGGATGAGAAGGAGAGTGTGGGAGTGGAACCAGAACAGCTCTGGAAGAACAAGCGCTGCTGCTCCCTTCCAGCTCTTCTCCCCTCCTCCCACGCACACAGGAACTGTCCCTGCAGCTCCGATCGGGCCTTCGTGAAAGGATCCCATGAAAAAGAGTCACTACTTTGTGTTTAAATACACAAAGAGCATGGCCAGTGATTATAAAAGAAAAGCAGAAAAGCAATTTGAAAGGGGATGGCAGCATTATCACAATTTAAAAAACACCACCAAGAAAATATAGAGATGACAGGCTGGGCCTATAATTAGTTTCATTAAAACTCCGATATAGAAGCAGATGGGCAGTTTGTTGCTTCATAACAGACTAAGATCAGACTTTCCAGAGGACATCTTTGAGCTGCTGGTTATTGTGTTGTTTTTTTCTTTTCTGCAGATATTCTATCTTCAAAAACGTGTCCAGGGGAAAGACTCAATGGATCATAGTCAGTCAGGTTTGAAGAGAGCCCTGAACATCTCCTTCCCAAAGCAGGGTGACCAGGTGAGGTTCTATAAGGACACCACTGGAGACCATGTCCAAGGCCTGGCACAATTTCATACACACAACATGCCTGTCTTTCCCCTGCCCATTTTGGTTCACAAGTCTCTTTCTTGTCCTTCAAGTGCCTGCAGATGGCTGCAGGAGGACTTGTCCCGTCATCTTCCCAGGGACAGAGACAAGCTGACCAGCCTGTGATTCTCCCCATTCTCCTTCCTGCCTTTCTTGAAGATGGGTTTGACGGATGCCAGGGCCTCCTGGATTGCACTGTCATTTTGAAAAGACAATCCAGAATCACAGGGCAACTGAGGTGAATCTCACTGGGTCAGTGGGGTTTGTTCCCAGAGTCACACACAGAAATGTCAGGGTTGTGCCAGGTGTCCATAACTCAGTTGGCTTTGTGGACTCTCAGCTGAGGCAGAATCATAGAATCATAGAATACTCTGATAGGAAGAGAGCCTTGGGATCATTGAGTCCAACCATAGCCCAGATCTCGGACTAAAACATGTCCCTGAGAACCTCGTCTAAACACCTTTAAACCCCTTCAGGGATGGTGACTCCCCCACTGCCCTGGGCAGCCTGTTCCAATGCCTGACAACCCTTTCCGGGAAATACTTTTTTCCTAATATCCAATCTAAACCTCCCCTGGTGCAAATTGTGGCCAATTCCTCTTGTCCTATCACTTGCTACTTGGGAGAAGAGACCAAGACCCGCCATATTGCAACCTCCTGTCAGACAGTTGTGGACAGTGAGAAGGTCTCCCCTCAACCTCCTGTTCTCCAGGTTGAACAGCCCCAGCTCCCTCAACCGCTCCTCATCACACTTGTGCTCCAGCCCCTCAGCAGCTTTGTCGCCTCCTCTGCACTCTCTCTAGTACCTCAATGTCCTTCTTGAGATGAGGAGCCCAAACCTGAACACAGGATTCAAGGTGCGGCCTCACCAGTGCCGAGAGCAGTGGCACAATCGCTTCTCTAGTCCTGCTGACCACACTATTCCTGATACAAGCCAGGATGCTTGTGGCATTTTGGCCACCTGGAAACATTCTGGCTCATATTCAGCCAGCTATTGCTCAACACCCGCACATCCCTTTCCACCAGGCAGCTTTACAGCCACTCCTCCCTGAGCCTCTAGCGCTGCCTGGGGTTGTTGTGACCCAAGTGCAGGACCCAGCACTTGGCTTTGTTAAGCCTCAGACAATAGGCCTCAGCCCCATGATCCAGCATGTCCAGATCCTTAGGCATGGCCATCCTCATGTCCCACGTCATGAGGAATGGACATGGGGACCTCAGTTCAAGGCAGCACATCCTAGTGCTGCATTCAGGCCTTCATGGAACATGCAGGAATAGTTGATGTTGTACTCAGTTGTACTGAGTCGGGTTCTTCTTATGTACATGATATGCATGCTCATATCTCATCCATGTGGTGGAAACATTGGCTTCTGACTTACTCATTCAGTGTCCTTGTGTTGAGGGATGAACAATCTCCCTCAGCTGGGGTGAAGGGCCAGTGCAGGAAAAGGTGGTTATGAGGGGCTGGTCTGTGGTGACTGTCCTGGGCCAGTTTCCCCAGGTTGTCCCATGAACATGGGCACACACCACCCCTGCTCTGCTGGTGCTTCAGGGCTCTCCCAGGAGGCCTGGCTGGGAGAGGACACTGCTGTGTGCCAGCCCTGCACACTCACACACTTCAGCCGTTCACTGGTATTTTCTTCTCTGGGGCATTTGCCAGTTCAGCCCTCCCACCCCCTCCTGAATTGTGCCACCCCCCTGCCCTCTCCCCAGCCGAGCCCACAGAGCAGCCACACTGGAACTGGAACTGGTCCCACAGCAGTGGGGACCAGTGGGAATGAAGGACAGCGAGAATGTTCATCCAGCCAGCAAGCTGAGTGGGTCTCCAGCACAGGCAGCTTGCAGACCCAGCTCCAGACTGGCTCCCCAGGACAGCATGAGACATTTGGCCTTGGAGATCCTCAGGAAGGTCCTGCTGCCACAGTGCCAGGGCCACCTGCCCCAAGCTGCCACCTGCAGCAAAGGGTTTCTCTTTCCATGTCTTTCCTGCACACATACAGTGCCCCACTCTTCTCCTGGAACATCCCGTCTCCCCACAGAGCCCTTTCCCAAGAGACCTGAGCTATGCTGATGTGGCCAGCTGTTCCTGCCCCCCTTCCCACGCTCCATACAGCTCCAACCTGGCGGTGCTGCTCTGCAGAGCAAGTGGGCTGTGGTGCCCAGGGCCATGGGGTGAGTCCGCAGATTCACGTTGGTCAGGGTGGGAGGAAGACCCAGCTCAGGGTGGGTCCTGCTCACTCCCCCTCAGCACACAGACATGGCTCCTGCAGCCCCAGAGAGAGGATTCTGGGCAAGCAAGTCAGTGTGGGGTCCTTTATTTCACTTTATACACACGGAGAGTATGGGTCCTTATTTACACAAAGACTATGGGACACGCCAGACAGGTAAATATGGACACAGCCATAAGAAGACAAATAATTTTGCCTATGGATAGCATTAATACAACCAAGAAAAACAAACACCAAAGAGAAAAAACAAAACAAAACAAAACAAAACAAAAACCCAAAACACAAAAGCTACAGAACTCAGGTTGAACTAGCAATGTAGCAATGCGTTATATTACAACTGACATGCAGAAGCAGGACGTCACTTCATTACAGCTTTTGAAAATCGAACAGTCATCACTTTCCTTATAGACTCCTTGAGTTCCCTGTTCCTCATGCTGTAGATGAGGGGGTTCACTGCTGGAGGCACCACTGAGTACAGAACAGACACCACCAGGTCCAGGGATGGGGAGGAAATGGATGAGGGTTTCAGGTAGGCAAACAAGCCAGTGCTGATGAACAGAGAGACCACGGCCAGGTGAGGGAGGCAGGTGGAAAAGGCTTTGTGCCGACCCTGCTCAGAGGGGATCCTCAGCACGGCCCTCAAGATCTGCACATAGGACACCACAATGAACACAAAACATCCCTCAAAAAAAAAAGCACTAAACATGAGAAGCCCAAGTTCCCTGAGGTAGGAGTGTGAGCAGGAGAGCTTGAGGATCTGGGGGATTTCACAGAAGAACTGGCCCAGGGCATTGCCCTTGCACAGGGGCAGTGAAAATGTATTGGCTGTTTGCAGCAGAGCATTGAGAAACCCAGTGGCCCAGGCAGCTGCTGCCATGTGGACACAAGCTCTGCTGCCCAGGAGGGTCCCGTAGTGCAGGGGTTTGCAGATGGCAACGTAGCGGTCATAGGACATGATGGTGAGAAGGTAAAACTCTGCTGAAGCTAAAAAGACAAACAGAAAGAGTTGTGTAGCACACCCTCCATAGGAAATGACCTTGGTGTCCCACAGAGAGTTGGCCATGGACTTGGGGACAATGGTGGAGATGGAGCCCAGGTCGAGGAGGGCGAGGTTGAGCAGGAAGAAGTACATGGGGGTGTGGAGGTGCTGGTCCCAGGCTATGGTGGTGATGATGAGGCCGTTGCCCAGGAGGGCAGCCAGGTAGATGCCCAGGAAGAGCCAGAAGTGCAAGAGCTGCAGCTCCCGTGTGTCTGTGAACGGCAGGAGGAGGAACTGGGTGATGGAGCTGCTGTTGGACATTTGCTACCTGTGGGCATGAGGACCTGTGCAAGGAGGAAAAGGCAGCGACAAGTTAGAGGGACTTCTCTGAGGAAAGTAAACATGCTGTTTCTCAGTGAAAACCTTTTCCCTGATAGAAGGATGTTTCAGCTCATTCTCTCTTTCTACCAGCTGAGAAAAACAGCTCATCACATTTTAAAATGCAGCTTGGGCATCTGGTTTCCATGGACGCAAGTCTGGGGCAAGAGCCCCTGAGTTGGTATCAGAAAAAGAAGTGACCCAAACTCCCACCCCAGCCCCAGAGAGCAAGAGCACCAGGGACAGGTGGAGAAACAGGGAAGGACACTGCAGTGCTACCAGAAAATAAAGCAAGGACAGAAAGGCAGACGGGCATGCTGTAGAACCTTCTCCTGACCCGGCTGTGCTGCTGCCACTCACATAGTGACACTGGAGAGCAAGTACTTTTAGCACCGTTTTTGAGTACCACGTTCCAGGAACCCTTCACCTGGAGGTCCAGCTGCTGAGGTGGAGACTCGTGACCTGGACCCCATGGCTTTGGGGCAGAGGGTCTGCTGGGGAGGAGAGGAGACCAGGGGTTGCACTGGGAAATGTGTCTGCACTGCAGGGGATGGCAGGGGGGTTCCTAAATCCCGTCCCTGGCATATCTGGTAGGAGCTCCTTCTCCCTGCCCATGTCTGTGCTGCCTGCAGCTGTGTGTCTGTTCCTGGTCTGCTCCCTGTCAGTGTCACAGACCCCGTCCCACCCGCTGTGTGCTCAGCTCTGTCCTGCTCACACCTCCTGGCACTGCCCAGGGGCAGCTCTGTGTGTGCAGGGGCTCAGGAGCAGCTCAGACCAGTCCTAACGAGAACTGGGGTCTCAGTGTCTTCTCCAAAGAGAGAAATAAATCCCCATCTCCCACTGCACACCCAGACGAGCAAGAGTGGAAAACTGAAAGCACAGACTCTTTCCCTTGCAGCTATTCCTGTGTGGATGTCGTTGTTCAGAAGGACCCTCTGCCATTTCTGTGGGGGGATCTGGAGCTCTGAGCAGCCCTGACCCACACAGCCCCCTTCAACCCCACAAGCTCCCTGCCTGCCCTGCCGGGGGTCGCTCCTTCCACCCACAGCTGCTGCCATGGGATCTCCCGGGCAGGCTGAGCGCTGACCCTGGCAGGCGGCAGAGTCCCTGCCCGGCACAGCCCTGGGGTGCAGGGACCCTGCTCTGCAGGACAGCCCTGGGCACCCCTGGGTGCTCACCCGGCTTCACAGCTGTTCAACATGGCCTGACAAGAGCCCCGTCCTCACAGACCCCACAAGCTGTGCCTGTGCCAGTTTCAGGAGATGCCTCCAGGAGCTACAGCTGCACTGCCCTGCACCCAGAGACTTACCATGGCAAGGGCTGCAAAGGTTTCTCCTCCAGTGAGCTCTCAGTCATCCTCCCAGTCCTGACCACCTTTAATCTCTCTCTGCCTGGCTCCTGTGCCCTCGGTGCTGCAGGCAGAGCCCTCAGCCCTGCTGCGTGTGCAGAGGAGCTGCTCCTGGGCAGAGCTGTCTCTCTGCAGCGCTGCCGCTGCCATGAGCTCCCTGTGTCCCAGGAGCCCAGCCCAGCTCAGCAGCACAGGAGCAGCCCAAGGCGCTTTAATGACCCCTCTGGTGGGTTTGGTTCTGAGTCCATGGACCTCACGCCCTGAGGGGAAGCTGAAGAAACTTCTCAGGAAGTCAAACTCAGATGCAAACTCCAAAGTTTCCTGTAATATTAATGGGTCCCACTGAGGGACACAACTGAAGAACTGACCCCAGAGTTTGGTTAGAGCAGAAAACTGGAGGTAGAGATGACAGGTCAGAAAAGCAAAGTAAAGGTCTCTCTGATGCTGCGTAACCCTGGATGTGTTTCATTAACCAAAGGACTAAGCCCTGACCCCCAACCCTGGGGAGTCAGATCCTGTCCCTCCCATGTTGCCCAGGGCCCTTCCTGGGACAGTGTGATGTGGGGCTGTGCAAGGCCAAGGGCAGGACTATGGTCCCACACCTCCCAGGTTCCTGGCTGGGGACAAGGAGGGTTTGGAGCTCATTGACAACATTTCCTGACACGGGTGACTGAGGAGTCAGTGGGGTGAGGTGCCCTGTGGGACTTCACACTTACAAACCAGAAAGAGTTGGTCAGGATGGCACAGTCAGGGATGGAAAGTGGAGCTGAGGCTCCTGGGAGATGAGAACAAGGCCAAGAGCAGGATTTCAGGAGAGCAAGCTTTGGCCTGCTGAGGGACCTGCTTGGGTCCTATGGGATATGACCTTGGTGTCTGCAGAGCTTTTCTCTCCCATTTCCTCCCTCCTCTCTCCCACCTGCTGTTGTGCAGCGTTTTTTACCCTTTCTCAAATACAATATCCCAGAGGTGCTGCCAGCATCACTGAGTGGGTCAGATTTGGCAAGGAGTGGGTCCATCTTGGAGCAGCTGAAATCAGCTCTGTCTGACATTGGTCAAACTCCTGTTGTCTTCCCGGAGAGGTGACAACTGTAGCACAGCCACACCTACCCCCAGTTCCAAGAGTTTGTCATGTAAACCCAATAGAGAGTGACAATGTGTTGGGTGTTACAAACTACATGATCATGTAGAAGAAATGGACAAGATCTTCTGTCAGCAACTCAAGGAGGAAGTCACCAGTCAATGAGCAGGTTCCTATGGGGAACTGTAATTGCTCTGACATTAACTGGCCTGGCAAAGTGGCAAGTGCTGTCAGTCCAAAGGATCTTGGGCCAACTGCTTAACATGTCTGCATTGTGGGCCAATGAGAGTGATGCTCAACTGGATCTGGAACTGGGAAACAAGGAAGGGCTGGTGAGGGATGTGAACATCAGTGTCCACCTTGGCTGTCGTGACCAGGACACAGTGGGGTCCCAGGCACCAGAGGGGAGGGAGGAAGGCCAGCAGCAGAGCACAGGCGGGTGGGCTCCAGAGGAGAAGACTTAGACATACTGGGGGATGGTGGCCAATAAAGGTGGTGACATGGAAGTCGGTCTGAAGGGTGAAGGAGCTCAGGAAATCTGATCAGCCTTACAGGACAGGCTGCTCCAAGCACAAGAATGATCTCTTCAAATACTCGTGAAAAGAACCATTCAACTCATGAGCCTGTTTGCCTGAACTGTTGGACCTGCAGGGCACAAAGGCAGCACAGAGGAGGTGGGAGCAGGGGGAGCTGCAAAGGAGGAATTTAGAAACCTTGTCCATGGATGTGGGGATGATGCCAAAGCTGCCCTGGACTTGATACCTGCACAGGAATGGCAGCAAGATGAGCTGACAGAGCTTCACTTGCAGTAAGAGAATAGACAGGGTGAACGTGGGCCTGCTGCTGAACTTCATAAGAGTAGAATCAGACAGAGCTGAGGTTATTCGTGGCTCCTTTGCCTCCATCTTCACCAGCAAGGTCTCCTGGGCCTTTGTTCCTGAAGGCAGGAGTCTGGAGAACACCCAGCAGTGGATGGGGCTCAAGTCAGGGGTGACCTGAGCAAACTCAGACACCGTTACAGAACAGGAGATGGGTCCCTTTACCAGCTCCTGAACACGAGTATCGCTGTGCTGTGGCACCTGAGATTGCCAGGAACACCCACCTCTTGGTCCAGAGGAGTGTGACTCCTCCTGATGTGTCCTGGCCTGTCTCCTCACTCATATGGTGATTTAGGCACCCACTTTTCTGACATGTTCAGTCTTTATCAGGAGATGCAACACATCAATATGAACTGGAGGCTGCTGATGCCACCTGTTCTGGAAAGAGAGGGAAGGAAGAGCAGAGAACGAAATAGAAGAAATTTGGATTTATTGCTATTTATTATGAAAATGCTCTCTATTTGGCTATTCCTGAAATCTCTCTAATCATCCACACCAGACTTGAAGCCTTTAGGAAAATGATACACAGAGCCTTGGCTTGTAAGAGCATTTTGTATGTTAATGAGCCCTCTGCTGCCATGATCCTGAACTGCAGATACTGAGAGAATGAACAAACCTCTAGTGAAGTGAAAGGCAGAAGCAAACCCCAAGTTTCTGAGGGTGTTTGGACCCCATGAAGGGCCATCACTGACACAGCTGTGAAGGAAACAACCAGTCCAGGTCCCTGTCCCTGGAGGCTGCTGAAGGAAAGACTTGGAGACACTGGTTCCAGGTGGTGAGGGCCATGTGGAGGTGGCTCTGGTGCCATGTCAGCCCTTGATGCTTGTTCATCACCAGAATGGCTGAGCCCTGACCCCTGGGACCTGGTAGATTTTTCTCCAATGTTTTTCAAGGCTTTTCCTGTGGTCAGTGTGGGTGTTTTGTGTTTTGGGGTGGGTTTTATGTCGAGTGCTGTTGCTTTAACTGGTTGTGTTTTTATGATAATTTGTGCAGAAAGGGCAGTCACAGGACGGCACCCAATATGTCAAAACTGATGCCGAGTGAAATGCCGTAAAGCCCTGGTGAGTTCCGCCTGTGTCTGTGTCTCTCCTGGAAGGAGTCTGTCCCGAGAAGGGGATCCAGCTCCTGCCACTCTCTGCAGAGGCACATGAGCAGTGTCCATCACCTGGGGACACAAAGGGTGATGTTTGCCAGACCAGCCTTCATCTCACCACCAAGAGCAGGGACAGCGCCCTAGGCCTCCTGGGCACAAGGACAGCCTCGGGGCCAGCAGCACCCCGAAGTCCTTCCTCCAAGGAGTGCTGGGTGCATGGGCAGTGGGTGGGGTGGGACACTGGGGGCCCATGTCACCTCCATGTCACAATGCGACCACGGGGCAATGCTGATGTCACAATGCCCCGGGGCAGTATAAAAGGGAGCAGCGTCCCGTGTTTGCTGCCAGAGCTGGCCTGGAGGCAGCCTGAAGACATCGGAGAGGAAGTCCTTGAGGAGCCGGTGGAATCCCTTGACAGGGGCTGAAGGAGGAAGAGCTGGACGAGGCAGCTGGAGTTTCTCCGCTGCAAGGCCATCTCCCAGCAGGGCAACCTTCCAGGTTCATCTGATGGATGATCATCCTTTTCAGCTGGATAGCAGTAGCCAAATGAAGGGAATGCCTTCTTGAGGAGCACTGCAGAGCTCACCGTCCTGATGGAGTGGGGAGCTAGGGTCAGCAGCTGTAGGAAGTGGAATGCAGAGTGCTTTGAAGGGCGTGCGGTGCTCTCCCGGCCACCAGAAGGTAGATGCGTGGTTGGCACAAGGTGATGGAGCGAATGGGTAAGCTGGGCAAGGTTCCAAGTGTTTGTCAGGGATTTCCCCAGCATGCACTGGTAGTGAAAGGAGGGGGAAGGAAAAGAGGGAGAGAGAAGAAGAGGGAGAGGGAGAGAGAGAGAGGGAAGAGGTGAAGCAAGAGGAGAAGAGAGAGAAGAGAGAAGAGAGAAGAGAGAAGAGAGAAGAGAGGAAGAGGAGGAAGATGAAGAGGAGGAGGAGGAGGAGGAGGAGGAAGAGGAAGAGGAAGAGGAGGAGGAAGAGGAGGAGGAAGAGGAAGAGGAACATCCTTTTCAGCTGAATAGCAGCAGCAAAATGAAGGGAATGCCTTCTTGAGGAGCACTGCAGAGCTCACCGTCCTGATGGAGTGGGGAGCTAGGGTCAGCAGCTGTAGGAAGTGGAATGCAGAGTGGTTTAAGGGGGCACGGTGCTCTCCCGGCCACCAGAAGGTACATGCGTCCTTTGCACAAGGTGATGGAGCGAATGGCTAATCTGGGCAAGGTTACAAGTGTTTGTCAGCAATTTCCTCAGCATGTAGGGCTAGTGAAAGGAGGGAGAAGGAGAAGAAGGAGAGAGAAGAGGGAGAGGGAAGAGGTGGAGAAAGGAGGAGAGGAGAGGAGAGGAGAGGAGAGGAGAGGAGAGGAGAGGAGAGGAGAGGAGAGGAGAGGAGAGGAGAGAAGAGAAGAGAAGAGAAGAGAAGAGAAGAGAAGAGAAGAGAAGAGAAGAGAAGAGAAGAGAAGAGAAGAGAAGAGAAGAGAAGAGAAGAGAAGAGAAGAGAAGAGAAGAGAAGAGAAGAGAAGAGAAGAGAAGAGAAGAGAAGAGAAGAGAAGAAGAAGAGAAGAGAGAAGACATCATCATCCTATCATCCTATCATTCTATTATTCTGTGGTCTTCTGGGAGGCATGACCAGCCTGTGGGCCGAGGAGCCAGGTCTCGCTCAAATGCTCAGGGAACAGCCGATCGCCAGTGTTGGGGTCAGGAAGGAATTTTCCCCCGGGGCAGACTGGCCCTGGTCCCCGGGGTTTTTTTGCCTTCCTCTGCAGCATTGAGCATGACCACCTGTCAGAGCTCCTCTGGGCCCTTTTGGCTCGGTTCATGCCCACTGCTCTTGCCCTCCAAGGCACCACTCGTGCCCTGGCTTTCTCGGGTTCTTTCTCCCAGGGCAAGTTTGCAGCAGGAGCCAGCTCTCCTCCTTCTCCTTCTTCTATTAACATTTGTAATATTAATAAAATGAATATAAATATAAATAAAAAAATAAAAGAAAATTCTGTTTCCAGTTGTATCCTTTGTGTATGTGTCCCTGAAATATTATTTGGATCTAAAACCTCTCTGGCATTTCAGTCACTGGTGGCTTCCATGAAGAATTTTTTCCTCATATCCAATCTAAACCTCTCCATGTGCAACTTGAGGCCATTTCCTCATTTCCTCTTGTCCTATCACTTGCTACTTGGGACAAGAGACCAACACCCTCCATGATAAAACCTCCTTTCAGGCAGCTGTAGAGAGTAATAAGGTCTCTCCTCAGCCTCCTGTTCTCAAGGCTGAACAGCCCCAGCTCCCTCAACCGCTCCTCGTCAGACTGGTGCTCCAGACCCTTCACCAGCCTTGTCACCTCCTCTGAACTCTCTCCAGCACCTCAATGTCTTCCTTGCCATGAGGGGCCTAAAACTGACCCCAGGATTCAAGGTGCAGCCTCACTAGTGCCCAGTACAAAGGGATGATCACTTCTCTAGTCCTGCTAAAGCTCTGATTGAATCAAGGCTTGAACACCTTGGTGTGACCAGTTGGTGACAGGTTGGACTGCAGACTCCTGAGGTCCCTTCAACCTCAGTTCTCTCATGAACCCATTGTGATGTTGGGCTCTGTTTCAGACTGGAGCAGAGCAGGCGATGATGGGGCAGGATCCACCTGTGCTGTAGGTGACCATCTGAACCAACATCTCAGCCAGGGAACCAGCCAACCCCTCAGTGTGACTCGCTCTGGGCAACGTGTGAGGAGTCCTGGGCAGGGAAGGTTCAGAGGGCATGGGGCGCTGTGCAAGACACAACATGATCTTGGCTTCATGCCTGCAGGCCCATCAGATGTCAGTTGATGTCAATGAATATTAAAATGAGAACTGAAGACAAAGATCCAAAGCAAAGGAACGTGTCAACCTTCTTTATCTTTCTTTCTTTCTTTGTTTCTTTCTTTGTTTCTTTGTTTCTTTCTTCATTTGTTTGTTTGTTTGTTTGTTTCTTTCTTTCTTTCTTTTTCTTTCTTTCTTTATTTATATTTATTCATGTATGTATTTATGTATTTATTTATGTGTTTAAGTATTTATTTACTTATTTACTTATTTATTTAGTTTAGTTATTTACTTACGTATTTATTTATGTATTTGCTTGTTTGTTTATTTATTTATTTATTTATTTTAAAGTCTTTGTAGGGGAGTCTCTTTTCTTTGGAAAGGAAAGAGTTCTCCAGAACTGGGCATGGGTTTAGGACACAAATGTCTTCAGCTCCAGGGACACAAACACCTGGTGCCAGTGTAGATGCCCCGGGAACCCCTGCCCAGGCTCCACCTGCACTGCAAGGTGCTCTGGTCTCCCCAGGTCCTGTGTGAGAGATGCCAATCCCAGGCCAGCACCTCAGGTACACTGGGCCCCTAAAATGGCCCTGGCTGTTTATGGTGAGACAGCTGATGACTGATGTCTGTCTGGAAATGTCCACTTTTTTGCTGTTGCTTTTTTGTTTTGGGATTTTTGTTTGTTCGGTTCGTTGGTTGGTTTGGGTTTTGTTTTTGGTTGTTGTTCTTGGTTGGTTGGTTTGGTTTTTGTTTTGCTTTGGTTTTGTGGGTGGTTTTGTTTATTTTGTTTGGTTTGTTATTTTCTTTGATTGGAGATTTTTGTTTAGTTGTTTTTTTAACATATCAAAATTTAAAAGAAAAAAGCCAAAAATGGAATAATGGGGAAGTTTAATAAGGGAAGGAGAAGACACATTCGTCTTCCCCTGTACTTCTATTACCAACACTCTATTATTTCATCTCCCTCGTCATTCAGGAGTTCCCACCTCTCCTGATTAAATGTCCCTGTCCAAGGACAACTTTCCAGCACTGTCTGGACGTTTGCCCTTCCCAGTGCTCTCAGGTTTCTCCTCCACTTGCTCTTTGGTCATTCAGTGGCCTCTCAGCTGTCTGGTTTCTGCTTTGAGCTTCAGGGAGTTACAAACTTGCCCCATTCTTCAGAGCTCTAATTAACATGGCAGTCAACATGTTCATTGTGTTTATTTCTATCCTCTCCTGTCTCTCTGTCTAAACCAGTTCTTGTGTGGGTGTCCCTTGTGGATGCTGGACCTCATCAGATCCAGCTTACACACACAGCTGAGGAAAGTGTTTTGCTGTTTATTAAACTGATGTAGGAAAAGTGATGCAATCTCTGGTGGCCAATGAGGGAACCGGCAGACTGGGGGTGGGGGTGAGGAGCCAGGTTGTCCATACAGTGTCCAGCCTCAAGGACTGTTCTCCTGCCTGTCCAGATGTCTTCAGGAGACCCTCGGGATCAATGTCCAGTGTAGAATGCTGCTGTCGCTTCTTCCATACACTGAAAAATGACAGAAAACACCCTGGAAAGAAAAAACCCTCCTTTATGAAATCTTTGAAACCTTATCAGCAAGTGTCCCATTGAAAACTCTCCAGTTAGTTCTACATGTCTGGAAGATGTGAAGGAAATTACAGAAAGAAACATCGCTCATTAGGGCTTTCTGTGTTTTAATGAGCCCCGTGGCGCATTTGGTGCTGAGTCCATGAACCTCAGATACCAAGGACAGACTGAAGAATCTGCTCAAGAAGTCCAAGTCAGAACAAACTCCAAAGTACCTTGAAGCATTAATGGCCCCACTGAGGGCTGTTCCTGACAAAGCCTCCCCAGGGACTCGTTAGAGCAGATAATTGGAGGCAGTGATTGCATCAGGCAAAGGCAAAGTGCAGCAGCTCTGATGCTGAGAAAGCCCTTGGTTTGTCTGATGAAGGACAATGGCCAAGCCTTGAGCCCCTGCCCCTGGGAAGAGAGATCCTGTCCCTCACAGGTGGCTCAGGTTCTTCCTGGGGCTGTGGGGAGTGCAAACCCAGTGCAGGACAATGGTGTCATACCTCCCTGTCTCCCTGGGGGTGAAGGAGGCAAAGAAGCCCCATGGCCATGACAACTGAGTCTTTTCTTAGGCCTTGTTGGCAGTGGCATCAGCCATAGCCAAGGGGACGAAGACCTTGGCTCTTTCAGGGACATCCAGCCTCACTCTTGGCCATGTCCACCACTGTCCCAGGCCTGTGGCTGTTTCCCCACAGGCTGCAGACACCCCATGCGCTTCCCCACCTTGTTCTCAGCCCAGTGTGTCCCCACCTGTGCTGCTGTCTCTCCATCCTCACCAGCTGTTCATTGAAACACAAAGTCATGGCTGATCCAGAGTCCTTCTGAATGACGACAGCACTGTGCTCAGAATGACATTTCTTTACCCTGACTCCACTCTGGGCCTCCAGAGCTGCAGTTTCTGATGGTTTTCCTTTCTCATGCTGTTTCCCAACAACAACAAAAAATTAAATATTGACACCATCTTGAAAAGTGATTTTCAAGATTTCTGAAGCTACAACTGCCCTTTCTTGTCATGGTTTTACCACAGCCACCAACTAAGACCATGAGAGCTGCTCACATCCTGCTTCCAGTCCCCAGGTGGGAGAAGGGAGAGAAGTGAATGGGAAGGGAGAAACTTGTGGGTTTAGACAAAAAATTAATAAGACAATAAAAATAATACACTACTACTACTAATATACTTATACTAAGATATACATAAAGTAAAATATATGACATTCAGTGCAATCCCCCACAGAACTCCAGTTGTGCTGAACAGGCAGCCCAAAGGAAGAGAGCACCCTGGTCCTGAACAGCTGATCCCAGCAAGAGAAAGTACAAGTGCAAAAGGCAGAGAGGCCCAAGGTCCAATTGAAAAACCGCAAAACATCATAAAACTGAACTAACACTGAACTCCCAATAGAATGGAACTTCCGAACAGAGCTAAGCAATGTAGCCGGAAAACCAAAAATAACGGGCTGGAAAAGGCATCTCCAGCTTTATACTGAGCATGACACTAATGGCAGAGAATAGCTCATTGATTGACCTGGATGTCAATCATGTGCTGTCCTGTCTATGCCTCCTCTTACCAGTTTGCACCTGCAGCTGCACTCCAGAGAAGTCCTTGGTTTCACTGACAATAGTCCAGGTAAATTAAATAGAAATTGATAAATTAAATTAAGAAAATATACTCAGTGCAATGCCCCATGTAACTCCAGTCACACGGAGCAGCCAGTCCTGCGGAAGGGAGCACCTTGGTCCTGAACAGCCCATCCCAGCAAGAGAGAGCAAAAGGGCAACAGGCAGAAAGGCCCAAAGGCCAATGGCAAAATGGCAAAACGGCAAAAGGCGGAACTGACATCGAACTCCTGACAGAATGAAACTTCTGAATGGAACTGACCAAACCAGCTGGAAAACCCAAAGTAATGGATGTAACAAACCCTAAAAGCTGGCTCCAGCTTTAGACTGAGCATGGCGCTAATCATAGGGAATATTTCATTGATAAGCCTGCATGTCAATCCAGGTGCTGTCCTGTCTGTGTCCCCTTCTGCCAATTTCTATCTGTGTCTGGATGGCCAAAGAAGTCCTTGGTTTCCCTGACAACAGCCAAGATCTCAGTGAGTTCTGACATTCCTTTCATAGCAAATGGCAAACACTGTAAACCTGCTAAAAGGAAAAATTAACTCTATTCCAGGGAAGAAACAGCGTTATCTCATTATTCTCATAGTAAATCTAAACAAAAGACTGTACTGGCTGTGAAGGAGAGAGGTTCAAAATGCATGAAGAAAATTAACTCAATTTCAGTAAAACCAGCACGTTTCCTCAGGCTCCCCTTCACCAGGCTAAAGAAGTTTGGGTCTCTCAACATCTCCACACATGACCCAGACTTTCTCTGGCCACACGACAGCTCCTCCCGATCCTCCAGAATGGGGAACCTCACACTGGGACACACGGCTCCAGATGTGACCACACCAGTGCTGAGTCACGATGGGCAATAACTGCCCTTGTCTGGGTGGCCACGCTCCTCCCAGTGCAGCCCAATGTGCTCATGGACATGTTCCTGTTTAGCACCACTGAGAACTGGCTGAACATCCAGGCTCAGAGTGTTGTGACCAGTGGCACAAAGCCCAGCAGGACGCACCATGAGGAGCACTGAAGGACACCATATCCCTACCCAACATCTTCTCCTACAGGTGTCTCTTGGGTCCCTGGAACCACCTCAGTGCCAAGGGGGAGAGCACTGCCTTTGTGGGGTGGAGGAGATGGGGTCTGGAATGAGGGTCCTGCGGCAGTTTCTCCTCGTTGTTCATGCAGCAACAAGCTGGGTTGGATATTTGGAGAGAGGAACTCTTCCTAAGGGCCTCCAATGGGCTTGGTGATTGTCTCCAGTCTCATGCATGCTGCCTTTTCTGGTGGAGATCACAAAGGCTGCCACCCCTTTAGAGGACACAGGACAGGCCTTGTCCTTCCTCTGGTCGCAGCTGTACCCCAGTTCTCCAGCTCAGCTGCAGCTCAGGAGCCTTGTCTAGGGGTCACTTTTGGGGTAAGGTTGACAAGAGAGGTGCATAAGTTTTTCTTAAGGACATGCGATGAGCACCAGGACTGAAGTACCAGAGCAAAAGGATGTGGCTTCTGGGTGAATACTTTCTTCAGTGCAAGTCCGGACACAGGGTCCCAGACTTGCTTTCCATGCCGCCCTTCATGAGGGATGATGCACTAAGAGATGGCAAGTGGGGGACACCAATCCTTCTCCAGCTACTTCCCAGGCCTGGTGAAGCACCAGGACAGCAAGGACTTCTGGCCCTGCACCCTTAACTCTGGGTGTTATCTTGGGGCAGCTGAACAACAGCATTTTTCTCTCCAAGGCAATTTCCAGCCCAGGTCAGCTCCTTTCTGATCTCCCCCATCCCTCCTCTGATCTGCTCTGGTGCTCCTGGCCCCATCCTGTGCTCCCCACAGGGCCCCAGCCTGGCACTGATGCTCTGCAGAGCAGGTTGGCTGCAGAACCATGGGGTGACAGCACACTGGTTGTGCTGCTCAGTGAGGGACACAGATGCAACTGGCTGGGCTGCACTGTCACTGAGCTCTTTCCTAGGGATCTAAAGCTCTGGAATGGGTCCAGAGCATTTCTTGTGACTCACTGGGTTTTCCACTCATTTGGGTTCAGCAATCCCTTCCTTGTCCTTCAGGTGCCTGGAGATTGGTGCAGGAAGACATGGACTTAACCCTTCCCAGGGACAGAGGTAGGCTGATCAGCCCGTAATTCTTCAAATCCTCCTTCAGGCCCTTCTTGAAGATGGGTTTGACAGCTTCCTTCCCCAAGGACCTCAGAATTTCTCTGATTTTGCTGTCACTTTTGAAAGCACAATCCAGAATCACGGGCAAGGGTGATGTAGCAGACAGGAGCACTTGCAATGAGCCTGTCCCAGCAGCTGAGATGAATCTCACTGGGCCACTGGGGATTGTTCCTGGAGTCACACACAGAAATGCCAGAAGTCCATCAGAGCCAGTCTCAGGAATCCTTATGCATCCAGGGATGCTCAGAGAGAGAGGCTGTCCCTTTTACACAGAGGCAGGAATCACAGTGTCTGTCTGGCCTCCTGTTGCCACTCCCAAACGATGGGAGACAGCTCAGCCCTGTGGTGGGTCACCCTGCTCTGCACCCGTCTGAGATGTCCCACATCATGAGGAATGGACACGGGGACCTCGGTTCAAGGAAGAAGATCCCAGTGGGTGGTTTCCCATGGGCTGTTACTCCCATCGTGAAGTGACCTTGAGACACTGTCTGTCCCACAGACCTTCATGGAACCCCCAGGAATAGCTGATGTTGTTAGTGTTCACCTGGATTCATCTCATCTCACATCCATGATGTGCATGCTCACATCTCATCAGAACAATGCAGACATGGACTTCTGAGCTACTCATTCCGTGTCCCTCCGTGGAGGGAAGAGCAACCTATGTGAGTGGGGGAGAGAGGCCAGAGCTAGAAATGGTGGTTGTGAGGGGCCAGTCCATGACGATGCCCTGGGGCAGATTCCCTGGGGTGTGCAGTGCACAGGGGCACAGCCCAGCCCCTGCTCTGCTGGTCCTGCAGGTCTCTGGCAGGAGCCTGGCTGTGAGAGGACACTGCTGAGTGCCAGCCCTGCACACACACACTGTTCAGCTGTACTTGGGTGGTTTCATCTGTGACCATTTTCTTGCTTATATGTTTGAGAGAAGGTTGGGAAGAAGAGCCAAACCATCATGCACTGCCCTGAGGAGATCACCTTTCTATCTGGAAAGGCTGTTCTGGGGCCAGCTCTGTCACAGCAGTGCCCATTGCCTGTCCCTGCCTGCGCCCACAGCACTGTACACACAGCAGGACTGTTCACTGGTATTTTCTTCTCTGGGGCATTTGCCAGTTCAGCCCTCCCACCCCCTCCTGAATTGTGCCACCCCCCTGCCCTCTCCCCAGCCGAGCCCGCAGAGCAGCCACACTGGAACTGGAACTGGTCCCACAGCAGTGGGGACCAGTGGGAATGAAGGACAGCGAGAATGTTCATCCAGCCGGCATGCTGAGTGGGTCTCCAGCACAGGCAGCTCCAGACCCAGCTCCAGACTGGCTCCCCAGGACAGCATGAGACATTTGGCCTAGGGGATCCTCAGGAAGGTCCTGCAGCCACAGTGCCAGGGCCACCTGCCCCAAGCTGCCACCTGCAGCAAAGGGTTTCTCTTTCCATGTCTTTCCTGTACACATGCAATGCCCCACTCTTCTCTTGGAACATCCCGTCTCCCCACAGAGCCCTTTCCCAAGAGACCTGAGCTATGCTGACCTGGCCAGGTGTTCCTGCCCCCCTTCCCACGCTCCATACAGCTCCGACCTGGCGGTGCTGCTCTGCAGAGCAAGTGGGCTGTGGTGCCCAGGACCATGGGGTGAGTCTGCAGGCTCATGCTGGTCAGGGTGGGAGGAAGACCCAGCTCAGGGTGGGTCCTACTCAGTCCCCCTCAGCACACAGACATGGCTCCTGCAGCCCCAGAGATCCCAGAGAGAGGATAGAGGATTCTGGGCAAACAAGTCAGTGCGGGGTCCTTTATTTCATTTATACACACGGAGAGTACGGGTTCTTATTTACACAAAGACTATGGCACACACCAGACAGGTAGATATGGACACAGCCATAAGAAGACAAATAATTTTTCTTGTGGATAGCATTAGTACAAGCAAGTAAAACAAACACCAAAGAGAAAAAAACAAACAACAAAAAAACCCACAAAAGCTACAGAACTCAGGTTGAACAAGTACTGCGTTATATTACAAGTGACATGCAGAAGCAGGAGGTCGCTTCATTACAGCTTTTGAAAAGCGAACAGTCATCACTTTCCTTATAGACTCCTTGAGTTCCCTGTTCCTCATGCTGTAGATGAGGGGGTTCACTGCTGGAGACACCACTGAGTACAGAACAGACACCACCATGTCCAAGGATGGGGAGGAGATGGATGAGGGTTTCAGGTCAGCAAACACGCCAGTGCTGAGGAACAGGGAGACCACGGCCAGGTGAGGGAGGCAGGTGGAAAAGGCTTTGTGCCGTCCCTGCTCAGAGGGGATCCTCAGCACGGCCCTCAAGATCTGCACATAGGACACCACAATGAACACAAAACACGTAAAACCTAAACAGGCACTGACCACAAGAAGCCCAAGTTCCCTGAGGTAGGAGTGTGAGCAGGAGAGCTTGAGGATCTGGGGGATTTCACAGAAGAACTGGCCCAGGGCATTGCCCTTGCACAGGGGCAGTGAAAATGTATTGGCCGTGTGCAGCAGAGCATTGAGAAACCCAGTGGCCCAGGCAGCTGCTGCCATGTGGACACAAGCTCTGCTGCCCAGGAGGGTCCCGTAGTGCAGGGGTTTGCAGATGGCAACATAGCGGTCGTACGACATGATGGTGAGAAGGTAAAACTCTGCTGAAACTAAAAAGGCAAACAGAAAGAGTTGTGTAGCACACCCTGCATAGGAAATGACCTTGGTGTCCCACAGAGAGTTGGCCATGGACTTGGGGACAATGGTGGAGATGCAGCCCAGGTCGAGGAGGGCGAGGTTGAGCAGGAAGAAGTACATGGGGTGTGGAGGTGCTGGTCCCAGGCTATGGTGGTGATGATGAGGCCGTTGCCCAGGAGGGCAGCCAGGTAGATGCCCAGGAAGAGCCAGAAGTGCAAGAGCTGCAGCTCCCGTGTGTCTGTGAACGGCAGGAGGAGGAACTGGGTGATGGAGCTGCTGTTGGACATTGGCTGCCTGTGGGCATGAGGACCTGTGCGAGGAGGAAAAGGCAGTGACAGGTTAGGGGTGACTTCTCTGAGGAAAATAAACATGCTGTTTCTCACGGAAAACCCCCTCCCTGATGGAGGGATGTTTCAGCTCATTCTCTCTTTCTACCAAGTGAGAAAAAACTGTTCATCACAGCTTAAAAGACAGCTTGGGCATCTGGTTTCCATGAACATACATCTGGGGCAAACCTCTTTAGTTTGTGCAGAACAAGAAGTGACCGACACTTGCACCCCAACCCCAGAGAGCAAGAGCACCAGGGACAGGTGGAGAAACAGAGAACACTGCAGTGTTCCCGAGAAATAAAGCAAGGACAGAAAGGCAGACGGGCATGCTGTGGAACATTCTCCTGACCCAGCTGTGCTGCTGCCACTCACATGATGACACTGGAGAGCAAGTACTTTTAGCACCTTTTTTGAGTACCCCGTTCCAGGAACCCTTCACCTGGAGGTCCAGCTGCTGAGCTGGAGACTCGTGACCTGGACCCCATGGCTTTGGGGCAGAGGGTCTGCTGGGGAGGAGAGGAGACCAGGGGTTGCACTGGGAAATGTGTCTGCGCTGGAAAGCATGTGAGAGAGGTTCCTAAATCCCATCCCCAGCATTTCTGGTAGCAGTTAACTCTCCCTGCCCATGTCTGTGCTGCCTGCAGCTGTGTGTCTGTCCCTGCTCTGCTCCCTGTCAGTGTCACAGACCCCGTCCCACCCGCTGTGTGCTCAGCTCTGTCCTGCTCACACCTCCTGGCACTGCCCAGGGGCAGCTCTGTGTGTGCAGGGGCTCAGGAGCAGCTCAGACCAGTCCTAACGAGAACTGGGGTCTCAGTGTCTGCTCCAAAGAGAGAAATAAATCCCCATCTCCCACTGCACACCCAGACGAGCAAGAGTGGAAAACTGAAAGCACAGACTCCTTCCCGTGCAGCTGTTCCTGTGTTGATGTCCTTGTTCAGAAGGACCCTCTGCCATGTCTGTGGGGGGATCTGGAGCTCTGAGCAGCCCTGACCCACACAGCCCCCTTCAACCCCACAAGCTCCCTGCCTGCCCTGCCGGGGGTCGCTCCTTCCCCCCACAGCTGCTGCCATGGGATCTCCCGGGCAGGCTGAGCGCTGACCCTGGCAGGTGGCAGAGTCCCTGCCCGGCACAGCCCTGGGGTGCAGGGACCCTGCTCTGCAGGACAGCCCTGGGCACCCCTGGGTGCTCACCCGCCTTCACAGCTGTTCAACATGGCCTGACAAGAGCCCCGTCCTTACAGACCCCACAAGCTGTGCCTGTGCCAGTTTCAGGAGATGCCTCCAGGAGCTACAGCTGCACTGCCCTGCACCCACAGACTTACCATGGCAAGGGCTGCAAAGGTTTCTCCTCCAGTGAGCTCTCAGTCATCCTCCCAGTCCTGACCACCTTTAATCTCTCTCTGCCTTGCTCGTCTCCTGAGATCCCCAGGCAGAGCCCTCAGCCCTGCTGCGTGTGCAGAGGAGCTGCTCCTGGGCAGAGCTGTCTCTCTGCAGCGCTGCCGCTGCCATGAGCTCCCTGTGTCCCAGGAGCCCAGCCCAGCTCAGCAGCACAGGAGCAGCCCAAGGCGCTTTAATGACCCCTCTGGTGGGTTTGGTGCTGAGTCCATGGACCTCAGAGCCTGAGGAGAAGCTGAAGAAACTTCTCAGGAAGTCAAACTCAGATGCAAACTCCAAAGTTTCCTGTAATATTAATGGGTCCCACTGAGGGAACCTACTGAGAAACAACATCCAAGTTTGGTTAGAGAAAAAAACTGGAGGCAGAGATGAAAGGTCAGGAAAAGCAAAGAAAAGGTGGCTCTGATGCTCAGTAAACCTGGTTGTGTTTCATTAATCAAAGGGCCAAGCCCTGACCCCACTTTGGAAATCAGATCCTGTCCCTCCCATGTTGCCCAGGGCCCTTCCTGGGACAGTGTGATGTGGGGCTGTGCAAGGCCAAGGGCAGGACCATGGTCCCACCCCTCCCAGGTTCCTGGCTGGGGACAAGGAGGCCATGAGGCCCCTGTGCTGCAAGGACAAGGTGTCTCCTCACAGGCATCAGAGGTGCAGACAACAGCCACAGCCAAGGGGAGAAGGAGCTCATGTCTGGTGGGGTTTTCAGCCTCTTTACATCCCGTGATCATCTCCACGACAGCCTGTCCTGTGCTGTGGCATCCCCTGCACCTCTGTCCCTGCAGGCTGGAGACATCCCCCCTGCTGCCCCACCTTGCTCTTGTCTGAGCGTCTTCCTTCCTTTGCTGAGATCTCTCCATCCTCCCCAGCTGGTCCTTGAAGCACAAAGCCTTGGGCTGATGCAGACTCCCTCTGCTGACCTGCTCCCCCACAGCACTGCCCTTCCATCACATTCCTTTCTGCTCATGTCCAGCCTGGACCTCCCCAGCTGCACTTTGGGCCATTATTTCTTTCTCATGCTCTTTCCCACTATGAAGAAACCTCCACCATCTCTGAAACCGCCCTTCAAGCACTCTCAGGCTACTCCTGCACTGCTGCAGCCTCCCCAGCGCTGCTGGGCCAAAGCAGCTCAGGTCCCTCAGCACCCCACACCATGTGCACAAGGTGCTGAACCTGCCTTGGCACAGCCCTGCACTCTCCAGTTCCTCCCTGCTGCTCCAAACTGGGAAGCCGCACACTGGCACACACCCGTGTGTGTGGGTCACACCAGTGCTGAACCGAATGGGATGAGAACTGCAGGTGTCTGGGTCCCCACGCTCCTCCTCATGCAGCCCCGTGTGCAGCTGCCTTGTTCATGGTGAGCGTGCACCACGGGCTGGTGTGGGGACCTTGTAGTGCCCAGGCCCTTCTCCTCAGGGTCACTGCTCAGTGTGTCAGGTCCTGCTCTGTCCTGATGGATGGGGTTGTTCTCCTGCCCTGATACAGAACTGGTCACTTCCCTTTTTAAATCTTTAGAGCTTTCTGATGGGTGAACACCAGATTTTCTCAAGGTCTGCACTCTCCCTTGACTGAAGCTCCATTTGTTCAGCTCTTAATGTTTGCATGCAGACGGCTTATCCTGATAAGGGTGTCTCTCCCAAGATACCAGGATGTGGAGTTTAAGGGCACTAAAAATACCATCTCCTGCAGAAACTGTGGGGCCTTGGGCATCTGATGCTCATAATGCCAGAGGTCTGGACTTTGAGGGGAAGTTTCCCTTCATATGAGAGAGCAGCAGGAATGCGTGGAGCTCTGCCTGGGGACAGACAATGTCAGCTGAAGGCTGAGGAGTCAGCATGAGAGGGCAGAACAACATGGGCTGTGTTTTGGTGGGTGGACATCAGCTACAGACTCATTGATGAGGAAGAGGAATGAGATGAGGCCTCCTTCAGACACATGGAAGAAGCCTCATGTTTCCAGGCTGTGTCCTCATGGCAGACCTGAGATATCCCAATATCTGCATGGTAGCGGCCATCCAGGAGGGTTTGGAGCTCATTGACAACATCTTCCTGACACGGGTGACTGAGGAGTCAGTGGGGTGAGGTGCCCTGTGGGACTTCACACTTACAAACCAGAAAGAGTTGGTCAGGATGGAACAGTCAGGGATGGGAAAGTGGAGCTGAGGCTCCTGGGAGATGATCACAAGGCCAAGAGCAGGATTTCAGGAGAGCAAGCTTTGGCCTGCTGAGGGACCTGCTTGGGTCCTATGGGATATGACCTTGGTGTCTGCAGTGCTTTACTCTCCCAGTTCCTCCCTCCTCTCTCCCACCTGCTGTTGTGCAGCGTTTTTTACCCTTTCTCAAATACAATATCCCAGAGGTGCTGCCAGCATCACTGAGTGGCTCAGATTGGGCAAGGAGTGGGTCCATCCTGGAGCAGCTGAAATCGGCTCTGTCTGACATTGGTCAAACTCCTGTTGTCTTCTCACAGAGGTGACAACTGTAGCACAGCTACACTCACCCCCAGTTCCAAGACTTTGGCGTGGAAACCCAACATAGGGTGAAAATGTTTTGGGTGTTGCAAACTGCTTGATAATGGAGAAGCAGTGGAAAAGATCTGTCAGTAACCTGAGGAAGTCACCAGTCAATGAGCAGGTTCCTATGGGGAACTGTAATTGCCCTGACAGTCACTGGCCAGGCAAATCTGCAGGTGCCAACAGTCCAGAGGATCTTTGGCCAACTGCTTAACATGTCTGCCTGATGGGTCAATAAGGATCTGGATCTGGAACTGGGAAACAAGGAATAGCTGGTGAGGGATGTGAACATCAGTGTCCACCTTGGCTGTTGTGACCAGGACACAGTGGGGTCCCAGGCACCAAAGGGGAGGGAGGAAGGCCAGCAGCAGAGCACAGGCTGGTGGGCTACAGAGGAGAAGACTTTGTCAAACTGGGGGTGCTGATTCAGGTGGTGCCATGGGAATCAGCTCAGAAGGCTGAAGGAGCTCAGGAAATCTGATCAGCCTTTCAGGACAGGCTGCTCCAAGCACTAGAATGATCTCTCCAAGTAACCTTGAACAGAAGCATTTATCTTGTGAGGCTGCTCCTCTGAACTGATGGAGCTCCAGGGCAAAAGGCCGCACACAGGAGGTGGGAGCAGGGGAAGCTGCAAAGGAGGAATTTAGAAACCTTGTCCATGGATGGGGGGATGATGACAAAGCTGCCCTGGACTTGATACCTGCACAGGAATGGCAGCAAGATGAGCTGACAGAGCTTCACTTGCAGTAAGAGAATAGACAGGGTGAACGTCGGCCTGCTGCTGAACTTCATAAGAGTAGAATCAGACAGGACTGAGGTTCTTCATGGCTTCTTTGACTCCATCTTCACCAGCAAGGACTCCTGGGACTTTGTTCCTGAAGGCAGGAGTCTGGAGAACACCCAGCAGTGGATGGGGCT
The DNA here is from genome assembly GCF_036013475.1 of Columba livia. Taxonomy (NCBI): domain Eukaryota; kingdom Metazoa; phylum Chordata; class Aves; order Columbiformes; family Columbidae; genus Columba; species Columba livia. The sequence goes on from NW_027043028.1 coordinate 1,181,670, forward strand.
CAAGTCAGGAGTGACCTGAGCAAACTCAGACACCGTTACAGAACAGGAGATGGGTCACTTGACCAGCTCCTGAACACAAGTATCGCTGTGCTGTGGCACCTGAGATTGCCAGGAACACCCACCTCTTGGTCCAGAGGAGTGTGATTCCTCCTGATGTGTCCTGGCCTGTCTCCTTGCTCAAGTGGTGCTTTAGCACCCACTTCTCTGACACATTCAGTCTTTATCAGGCGATTCTCTAGATCAGTATGTACTGGAGATTGTTGATAATAGCTGTTTCGGAAATGAGGGCATTGGGAGGAGGACGGAAATATAAGAAATCTGGCTTTATTATTATTTCTCATGGAAATGCTCTGTGTTTGGCAACAGTTCTGAAATCTCCCTAATCATTCACACCGGACTCAAAAGCTTTAGGAAAATGATGCACAAAGCCTTGGCTTGTAAGAGCATTTTAGATGTTCATGAGCCCTCTGCTGCCGTGATCCTGAACTGCAGATACTGAGAGAATGAACAAACCTCTAATGAAGTGAAAGGCAGAAGCAAACCCCAAGTTTCTGAGGGTGTTTGGGACCCCATGAAGGACCATCACTGACACAGCTGTGAAGGAAACAACCAGTGCAGGTCCCTGTCCCTGGAGGCTGCTGAAGGAAAGACTTGGAGACACTGGTTCCAGGTGGTGAGGGCCATGTGGAGGTGGCTCTGATGCCATGTCAGCCCTTGATGCTTGTTCATCACCAGAATGGCTGAGCCGTGGCCCCTGGGACCTGTTAGATTTGTCTCCAATGTTTTTCAAGGCTTTTCCTGTGGTCAGTGTGAGTGTTTTGTGTTTTGGGGGTGGTGTTTATGTCAAGTGCTGTTGCTCTAACTGTAAGGCTCTGGTGTTCTGTGGAGTTGGAAATGCCTGTGAGGAAATCACAACTCATCCAGCTTCTTTCATACACGTGGCAATGGTCACCAATCACCTCAATGTCCCAGTCCCACACTTGCTTGAATCCTCTGTTTGGATCCATACCCATCACTGCAGGAGGTTCATGGATCCACCAGGCTCATGGATGATTCCTGAGGACCATCCAAGTGTGGGCAGTGTAAGAGAGGAGCAGAGCAGGGTCAGCTCATGGGCCATGACTGAGCACAGCCACCCCAGCAGCAGCCGTTCCCCATCTCCCAGGCACAGCCATGCCCACAGCATGCAAATGGCACTGCCATACATGATTAGCCCAAGAGAGGCCTTTCTTCCTTCCGTATTCCCAGGAAAATCTTCCTCCTGTTCCTCCTCCACCTGCAGACATCAACTGCTTTCCATTTCTGGGCTCAGACATGGCTGGAAGGGTTCACTGAAGCCATCAGCCATCTCATTGCTTCTCCCTGACATGCCCTGACCCTCTCCCACACCTACAATGGCCAATCACGGCTGCTCAGGCCTCCCGCTCTTCAGAAGAGGCCTTGACCTTCTTGGTTGTTCTTCTTGTTATAAACTTATTAACTGCTTATTATGAACTTCCTCGCTCTCTCCAGAGTTCATGGTGAGCTTTCTCGTCCCCTTTATGACCATGTCCTACTAAATGGTTGTGTTTGTATGATCATTTGTGCAGAAAGGGCAGTCACAGGACAGCACCCAATATGTCAAAACTGATGCCGAGTGAAATGCCGTAAAGCCCTGATGAGTTCCCCCTGTGTCTGTGTCTCTCCTGGAAGGAGTCTGTCCCGAGAAGGGGATCCAGCTCCTGCCACTCTCCGCAGAGGCACATGAGCTGTGTCCATCACCTGGGGACACAAAGGGTGACGTTTGCCAGACACCCTTCATCTGAACCAATTAGATGTGTGCTTGTGGATGAGGTATGGAGCCTTATAGTGCAAATACCTATTTAATTGTCATTGCCAGAGGGGTGACCACAGATGCAGAGTACTATTTTACAGATATGTAAATATAAGCATATACGACTGACATTCCTAGACATGTTACACAAACACTTGAAGGATTATTCATGCCTTTAACATGATTATCCTCAGAAGGCCACCGGCTTTGCATCTCAGGAAATGGGATCCAGAGTTCAAGGGCAGGATGGTTTGGGCTCTGTGCTGGGATCTGGAAACTGAAACGTGCTCCCATCTCCCAGCCCCCTGCCCTCCTCAGTGAGGGTGTGAGACATTCTGCCAGCGAGGGCTGAACTCACAGCCATGACCAGTATCTTATGTCCAACTGCAGCCAGTGGTGTCCTGCCAGCTCAGGATTGGAGCTTCCATTGCGAGAGGTGTTTAAAAGATGTGGAGATGTGGCACTTTGGGACATGGTTTAGTGGTGATCTTGACAGTGTTTTATTTACGATTGGACTCCATGTTCGTAAGGGTCTTTTCCAGCATAAATGATTCTCTGATTCTCTGTTTTTGGTTGAAACCATTTCAATCCCATCACCTCCAGGTTCCCTCAGAGGCGGCTGTTGAGTGGCACAACTGTCCTGGCTCTCCAGGCAGGTTGGGCACTGGTTTGGTGCCTGCATTGGCAGTTTTCCCCTTCCTGGGGTAAGAGGCTGTTGAGCAGAGACAGTTGTAGAGATTTGGGTCACAGGGGTTTGCACCAATCCTGTCAAACTCTGAGCAGGATGAGCTTTGGAGCCCAGGAACAATGGAGATGCTCTGAAGATGTTTGTGAACAGTGCTGCTGTCGCTAGTAACAGTAACAGGGAACTCCTTATTCTCACTGAGGATCATGATGACCTAAATCTCTTTAATTTCAGTCCAAACAGTCATGATTTAAATCTCTTTAATTTCAGTCCGAACAGTCATTCTTGCTTTTCCAAGCATCTACTACACCTCAGCAGTTGTGTATTGAAAGAAGTTCTTAGAACAATGCTTTTTCACTCACTTCTTTTTTGTTTTAATCATTTAAAGAGTACACCTCTTAGACAGAATTACTCCCAAATTGTGCTTCTTTCATTATTTTTCTACTTTTTAATTATTTCTGATGTGGTGTGTTGTGGGGGTTCCATAGGAGAACAGTTTCTTTTTGAGACAAAGAAGGCCAAGGAACAGATCCCAGGTCAGTGCAAAGGCACAAAGGAAGCCAGAATCTTTATGTGTGTGCACTGACACACACTGTCACCTGCATTTCCAGTCTCTGCAGTCCCAACCATGCAGCAGAGTCTGGAGTTCTGAGCTCCCTTCATCTGCCCCGTGTGACACGTGTAAAATGGAACTACCCCAGTCCAATGGCTGGTTTTGATTCTCTTCACAGCCTGAAGCACCACATGGGTCAGGAGACAAGCCAGGATACCCAACCAGAACTCACATGCTCTGCTCTTACAGTTCAGGTGTTCCCGGGAATCTCAGCAGACATGTCACACTGATATCTGGGTGCAAGGAGCTGGTCAAGTGTCTCATCTCCATTTCTGTACCGGTGGCTTTGCTGCCTGGCTGCTGTGCAGACTCTGTACATGGATGCTGACACCTCTTGAACAACCTGCTCTGAAAGGGTTAACAACATGGGCTGTTCTTTCTGGAAGGGCATTAGGACAGCAAAAAGAAGACCCTGATTGGGGCAAATGAAAAAGGATACAAAAGCTGTGGTCAGGACTGTTCGGGGGCACTTGTAAAGCAGCCCTGCACCTCATGTGAATTATTCTTGTAATCAGAGAGAACCTGAGAATTTTCTCTGAATTGAAAACCTGAAAGGAGACGAAAGGACAGCATCATTCAGGCTGGATGAGATGATAGGAGGTGTCTTGACCTGCTCACAGCAGGGTCAGACCAGATTGCTCAGGGCTTGATCCAAACACATCTTTGTCACTTTCAGGGACAGAGTAAGTGCTCACTCCTGGGAAACAGCTTCCAGTGCTGGACTGTCCTCATGACTGGGAAGTTTCTCCCTTTCTACAGCACCTTTCCAAGCCCAACCATCCAGATTGGTTTTACCCATCTACTTACACACTGGCACAGACCATAATATCCTACCTTGGACACAAGACTATTGTGGGGGATGATGCCGGATTCCTTGCTGACTTCCAGGTAACAGACCACCACTGCTCTGCCCACGTCCACCACCCTGTCCTTTCCTCACAGAAAGCAAAGACGATGGACAGGCACAACCCGCCCTGGGTAAACCCCGTCACCTTCTCTTCCAGACACCCAGAAATGGGGTCCCAGTGGACATGCTCTGGGGCACAGCCCTTAGTTCCCCTGCTCACCCACTGGCCATTTTGAAAAGTGCACACGCTGTGTGAGAGCTGCCAGTGGTCAGGGAGTCCCCCCAGTCTCCATGAGCTTTCCAAGATGGGGGAGAGTGGCCTCACTGTGACATCATCCTGCTGTCCCAGCTCCTGGGGTGCTGCCCCTGCTGTCCTATAGACTGGAAAGGATTGTGCTAGTTCCAGTGACCCCTGACTTGATCCCCATGCACTGCTGGTTGTTCTGCCTCCAGCCACAGAGGCCTGGGACACATTGCTGGTGAAGAGGGAGGACAAGAGGACACAGGGATTCTCACCTCTTTCTCTTATTAAATTCATCAGTGTCCACACAGTGTCTTTGTTTGTCCTTTAACTGTTCCTGCAGTAGTAACAGCTCATTACGGTGCCCTTGAATTACCTTCCAGGTCTAGACTGAGTTCTGATCTGGACTGTTGCTGCACTTGGAGGCTGCTGTCCTTGAGACCAGATGAACTCACTCCTGCCACCCTGCCTGGCAGTTCATTCCATCCGTGTCACAGCTCTGTCTGCAGCACTGACAGCTCCAGCTCCCCAGTCAGGTCCCTGGCTGAGGACATTGCCTCACATCTGGGCTGAGCCACCCCAGCTGTGGCACCAGCCCAGCTCTGACCTGCCACAGGAAACCTGGTACCAAGTGTCCAAGAGCCCATGTGTGCAAAGGCTTTGAATCAGAGCACAGACATGACATGGCCAGAGATTGATGAATGTCTCTCTAGACCTAGGAGTGTAAAACCAGAATAAAATGCCTGAACTCATTCAACTGAAGATATTCCTCCCCTGGCTGGGAGGAATTAGATCCTTTGCTGTAATCTTCCTGGTGTCCTGTCTAATGATGGGACAAGAAAAGTTGATTCTCACACGAAAACTTTGTTTAATACAAAGAACACAATGATGTGTCTCTTCAGAGGAGAGAGAATCAACACCACTGATTACTTCAGGTTGTCTCAAAGGATGTGCCCCTGGAGCCTGAGGGACACCTGGAGAAGCCCAGAGGGGACAGAGAAAGGGACATCATGGGCTGCTCCTGTGCTGCTGAGCTGGGCTGGGCTCCTGGGACACAGGGAGCTCATGGCAGCGGCAGCGCTGCAGAGAGACAGCTCTGCCCAGGAGCAGCTCCTCTGCACACGCAGCAGGGCTGAGGGCTCTGCCTGCAGCACCGAGGGCACAGGAGCCAGGCACAGAGAGGGAAACGCAGTCTGGGTTGGGAGGATGCTGAGAGTTCACTGGAAATGAAATCCTATCAGATATGAAGCCTGTGGCTACAGGGCATTGCATCTGCAAATCATGGTAGGATCTCAGAAAGCTGTCACATTGCAGAGCCTGCGAGAGATGTAAGTACAGCTCTCAGAGGTTCTCTGATCAGAGGGGAGGATGTGCTGCAGAGCAGGGATTGCCTTCTGCACTGTCAGAGTGACAAGACGTGAATGCTGCGTTCTCCCCAGGATGGCTGTGGGGTGTAAATGTAAATGTGCAGGCAGGGGTGCCCAGGGCTGTCCTGCAGAGCAGGGTCCCTGCACCCCAGGGCTGTGCCGGGCAGGGACTCTGCCGCCTGCCAGGGTCAGCGCTCAGCCTGCCCGGGAGAGCCCAACAACACTGAGGGGAGAAGATGTGGTGGAGGAGCAAACCCTATTGGGCAAGAAAGGTGCCTCTGCTGTGGAGAGGGTGCTGTGTGGGTCAGGGTTGCTCACACATCCAGATCACCCCCAGCATTTTTCCAAGTGGATGCCTCAAGGAGAAGAACAATGCAAGGATTGCCAGACAGATAAGGAGCTTTCCTGAGCCTCTCTTTTCAGTTTCCTCTCCCAAGGGGTGGGGGGTGCAGGAAAGGATAAAATGAAAATGAGCTCTCATGCTTAAACAAGTCACTGAGACTCCTGAACTGCAACTCTGAGTGATCAGTCCATCTGCCAGAAGGCTCCTGACATCCCTTCCCCACCCCTCTGCCTGTGCACAGCACCTGCATCACCTTGGCTGGACCCGTCAGCCTTAGTCTGACCTGTCCTGTTTTCCAGCCTGCAAACAGGAAGATGCCCCCAGGCAGTGCCCTGTGAACAGGCAGGATCTGTAGGGCCAGGGGGAGGGCACAGAGGGTGGGATGGTCTGTGAGCACTGACAGGGAAGAGACATGGACAGGGAAACACCTCCCAGGGGAGAATCTCCAGGCAGCAGGGAAATGATCAGAAATGAGAGGAAACCAAACCCGGAATGGTTATGGGAGGGAGAACAGAGAAAAGTCCCTGTGACCCCCTGCAGTGCAGATCCTCCTGTGAGCAGCCCCCTGGCCTCCTGTCCCACCCAGCAAAGCCTCTGCCCTCAGGGCCGGGGGCTCCAGGGCATGAAGCAGCTCCTGTGCAGCCAGAGCTCCAGTTCCTCTGCAGAGCACAGGGGCTGAGAGCAGCTGCCCGGCAGTGTTGGTGTCTGGGAGGTGCTGCACAGCTGGGGAAGGGTGACGCTGTCTGAGTGCCCGGCTGCCTCTGCCCTGGCCTCTCTCACACCCACCCTCACCGCATTCTCCTTCTTGCTGCCCTGCTCTGGGTCACTGCTGTTGGGATCTTGTTCTTGCTGTCAGGCTCTCTGGGGATGGCAGTTTCAGCTGCAGAGTCACAGCCTGAGCTTGTGGGTCCTTTCCTGCAGGTGTGTCCATGGGCACACGTGTCCCAGCTTTGCTCTGACCTATGGGCTGTGGGCAATGCAGTCTGTGGGGCTGGGGAATATGCTGAGTGTGTCCTGGGCTAAACGTTGGGTGCTGAGACCTTAGGGAAGGGTGAGACCTGTCATGGTCTGAGGTGGGTCCCTCTGCTCTCAGCAGTGCCTGGTGGCTTTTCAGGGTAACATGGGAGTGTGATCAGGCTCCATCTCAGAAAGGTGCCAGCCCAGGGCAGCTGGAGCAAGACAGAGGGACAGAGCAGCTGCCCTCACTCTGCACTGACTCACAGGCATCCTCTGGTCTCGCAGGACTCGCTCTGTTCTCCCTGAGTGCAGCGGAAATGCTGAGGGTTTCTGACACCCAACAACACTCTGCAGTGAATATGGGGGGAGGTGTAAAAAAAACTGGTACTCTTAAACTGCATTCACCGTCTCTGTTCCCTTTCAATGGGAAAGCAAGTGCTGACAGCCCTTCTGTGTTAGCAGAACCAGGACAGTCCCCACCGTTCCTGTGGCCCCACTTCTGCAGAGCTGGGCTGACTCAACGTGAGCCCATGGGCAGAGGCCCTGCTCTTGGTTGCACATTTTCCAGCAGCGAACAGGGCTCCAGCCACAGTGCTGGAGAAAGTTCTCCTAGGAAAAGAAAAGGGTGTCTGTGTGTGACAGGGGAGGGTCTATGGGACTTGGTATCATTTTTGTCGCAGAACTCTTCCCTGGCTTCTCACTGTCTTTTTTTTCCTCATGACAGCGCCCCGTGCTCAGGAAAAGCAAATGTCCAACAGCAGCTCCATCACCCGGTTCCTCCTCCTGCCGTTCACAGACACACGGGAGCTGCAGCTCTTGCACTTCTGGCTCTTCCTGGGCATCTACCTGGCTGCCCTCCTGGGCAACGGCCTCATCATCACCACCATAGCCTGGGACCAGCACCTCCACACCCCCATGTACTTCTTCCTGCTCAACCTCGCCCTCCTCGACCTGGGCTGCATCTCCACCATTCTCCCCAAATCCATGGCCAACTCCCTCTGGGACACCAGGGCCATTTCCTATGCAGGATGTGTTATCCAGGTCTTTCTCTTTATCTTTGCAATGTCAACAGAGTATTGTCTTCTGACCATCATGTCCTACGACCGCTACATTGCCATCTGCAAACCCCTGCACTACGGGACCCTCCTGGGCAGCAGAGCTTGTGTCCACATGGCAGCAGCTGCCTGGGCCACTGGGTTTCTCTATTCTCTGCTGCACACGGCCAATACATTTTCACTGCCCCTGTGCAAGGGCAATGCCCTGGGCCAGTTCTTCTGTGAAATCCCCCAGATCCTCAAGCTCTCCTGCTCACACTCCTACCTCAGGGAACTTGGCCTTATTGTGGTCAGTGCCTGTTTAGTTTTCATGTGTTTTGTGTTCATTGTGGTGTCCTATGTGCAGATCTTCAGGGCCGTGCTGAGGATCCCCTCTGAGCAGGGTCGGCACAAAGCCTTTTCCACCTGCCTCCCTCACCTGGCCGTGGTTACTCTGTTTGTCAGCACCTCTTTTTTTGCCTACCTGAAGCCCCCCTCCATCTCCTTCCCCTCCTTGGACCTGGTGGTGTCTGTTCTATACTCACTGATACCTCCAACATTGAATCCCCTCATCTACAGCATGAGGAACAAGGAGGTCAAGGATGCTCTGAGGAAACTAATCACTGGAGGCATTTCAAAAATAATAAAGTGTCCGTCATCCACCCTTTAACAGATAACAGCTTTAATGTAACTCATTAGAGGCCCAGATTCTGTGTGTGTGTTGGTGGTATTTATTTTTTAATAAATCATGATATATTTGTCATCCCCTTTCTAACTCATTGTCTGCTTTTCTTTTCAAACCCACTGGCTGTATAAATATGCAGCCATTCTCTCTGTTTATTTAAACAAAAAAAAGGGCTCTGCAGTGACGTTTTTTTCACTGATATTATTCCCCCAAGGCGTTTTGGAGCTGCAGGGACAGTTCCTGTGTGCATGGGAGGAGGGAAAAGAGTCCATCCTGGCAGCCCTGCCAGGGAGCAGCAGCGCTTGTTCTTCCAGAGCTGTTCTGGTTCCACTCCCACACTCTCCTTCTCATCCCTGGTGTTGGTGCAAGGCCTGAGTGCTCTGGCAGCTTGGTCACCGTCCTGCTGTGTGTCAGTGCTGTGGGCGCAGGCAGGGACAGGCAATGGGCACTGCTGTGACAGAGCTGGACTCAGAACAGCCTTTCCAGATAGAAAGGTGATCTCCTATGGGCAGGGACTGAAGGTTTAATTCTTCTTACAGAGTTTCTCCCAAGAACATGCCCAAGAAAGTGACCCACAGATGAAATACCAGGGTACATCTGAACAGTGTGTGTGTGCAGGGCTGGCACACAGCAGTGTCCTCTCACAGCCAGGCTCCTGCCAGAGACCTGCAGGACCAGCAGAGCAGGGGCTGGGCTGTGCCCCTGTGCACTGGACACCCCATGGAAGGAGCCTCAGGTCAATCACCATGGACTGGCCCCTCACAACCATCATTTCCATCACTGGCCTCTCACCCCAGCTCACAGACTTTGTTCTTCCCTCCATCACAGTATCACAGTATGTTTGGGATTGGAAGGGACCTCAAAAGATCATCTAGTCCAATCCCCCTGCCAGAGCAGGAACACCCAGATGAGGTCACACAGGAACATGTCCAGGTGGGTTTTGAATGTCTCCAGAGAAGGAGACTCCACAACCCCCCTGGGCAACCTGTTCAGTGCTCTGTCACCCTTACTGAGAGAAGGTTTTTCTCAAATTTAAGTGGAACCTCTTGTGTTCCAGCTTGATCCCATTACCCCTTGTCCTATCATTGTTTGCCACCGAGAAGAGCCTGGCTCCATCCTCATGGCACTCACCTTTTATATACTTATAGACATTAATAAGGTCCCCCCTTAGCCTCCTCTTCTCCAAACTAAAGAGACCCAGCTCCCTCAGCCTTTCTTCATAAAGGAGATGCTCCACTCCCTTAATCATCTTTGTTGCCCTACGCTGGACCCTCTCCAGCAGTTCCCTGTCCTTCTGGAACTGAGGGGCCCAGAACTGGACAAAATATTCAAGATGTGGTCTCACCAGGGCGGAGTAGAGGGGAAGGAGAACCTCTCTCAATCTACTAACCAAGTGAGCACAAACGCCATCAGCTGTTCCTTGGGATTCCATGAAGGCCTGTGGGACAGACAGTGTCTTGAGGTCACTTCACGTTGGGAGTAACACCCCATGGGAAATATCCACTCGGATCTTCTTCCTTGAACTGTGATCCCTGTGTCCATTCCTCGTGATGTGGGACATCTCAGATGAGTGCAGAGCAGGGGGACACACAACAGGGCTGAGGTGCCTCCCGTCCTTTGGGATGGGCAACAGGAGGCCAGAGGGACACTGTGACTCCTGCCTCTGTGTAAAAGGGACAGACACTGTCTCTGAACATCCCTGCATGCATAAGGAGTCCATGAGCCCAGTTCAGATGTGGATGCCTGACAGACATTTCTGTATGTGACTCCAGGAACAAACCCCACTGGCCCTGGCAGATCAGTCTCACGTGCTCCTGTCTGCTACATCATCCTTACCTGTGATTCTGGATTGTGGTCTCAAATGTGCCAAAGCAATCAGGGACGTTCTGAGGTCTTTGAAAGAGGTAATTGTCAAACTTAACTTCAAGAAGGGCAAGAATGAGAACTGTGAGAATTACAGGCTGGTCAGTCCGTCTCCTTCCTTGGGAAGGGAATGGGACAAGTCTTCCTGCAGCCAGTTACCAGTGGAATCCCTCAGGGACCAGCATTTGGGCCAACACTGTTGAACGTCATTATTCTCCCCCCTAATGATGTGATGGTGAACCTTCAGCTCCTTAGTAGATGGTGCAAAGCTGGGCAGAGGCCTTGGACAAGCTCACCTGGGTCACCCTGCCCTGAGCAGGACAGTGAGACAAGATGATGTTCACACCTGAGTTGCTCTGTGATTCCAGGAATCTTTCCCTTGGAAACGTTTTGGAAGAAGGAAGAGATGGAGGAGCAAGAAAATAAAAATACAGGCAGAGGAGGAGACCTCAAAGGTGTCAAATAAACAGAGCAGTTCTGTGAAGAATGTTTCTCTGCTCAAACTGTTAGCAGGAAATCTATAACCAGCTCCCCAAACTCCCTGTTCTGATCATTGGCCCCTGGGATCTCCAGCACATTTCTTTACATCAGATTCTGCACTGAAGTTTGCACTGATTGTTACAGCTTCTTCGCAGGAATTGCTTCATGTTTCCTTAGAGAACTGGATGTAAACAGGCACCGGGGAATTTTTAATTAGAGGAAACAAAAAAAAAAAAGGAGAAAAATAAACACAACAGAACTTAATGATGTTTCTCAGTTCTGTGGTTAAATTAAGCAGTTTCCATCGAGGTCCATTGCCATAATTGAAGAGTTGCCTGTAGGGAGTAGGAGAGCAACTGCTGAAAGACTTGACCTGCCTGAAGCTCCAAGCAGAGTGAGAGCTGAGAGGCTCTGAATGAGCCAAGAGTGAGAGGTGAAGAACCTCTGGGGAGCGATGGAAAGTGCAAATGTCCAGACAGGCTTCTGAAGAGATGAGTTCAGACACGGGGAGCTGGGTAAGGACAGGTGGAAACTCCTGGATGTGCAGGGGATTAAATACACGTAGTGATAGACAGAGTTCTGGCACTGCAAGCACAGGGAAAGGCCAACGTTTCATCTCCCACAGTCCGTACACATTCTGAAAATTCATATTTTGGCAGGATAGAAATTCCACAGACATTTTATTGGAAATTTTGAATTATTTCATCTGATTAAAAAATGGAGTGTGGGGATTTTTGTTCTTTTTGTTGTTGTTGTTGGGTTGGTTTGGTTTTCAGTTTTGAGGGATGTTCTCAGGTTTTCGGGCTGAGCTCCATTGTCCCACTATAAGCACCCAGTGCAAACCTCGAGAGGCCCCGTGTACCTGAGGTGTTTGCCTTGGACTGGCAGGTATCAGACCAGACTGATAGAGCCATGTCACTTCCATCATTTATATCTGGTATTCAAGACTTGTGTGCTTAATTAGAAAACTTTCAGGACTGTAGGTAAAGAGGCAGGTACGTGAAGAGCACTGAGAAGAAGTGATAGAAGAATTATGCAGTTGATATAACAGAATCATAGAATCGTTTCTGGTGAAAGAGACACTCAGGATCATCGAGTTGAACCGTAACCTGACTCGAGCACTAAACCATCTTCCTTAAGAACCTCGTATAAACTCCTTTTAAAGCCCTGCAGGGCTGGTGACTCCACCACTGCCCTGGGCAGCCTGTTCCTGACAACCCTTTCCATGAAGAATTTTTTTGTAATATCCAATCTGAACCTTCCCTGGCACAATTTGAGGCCATTTCCTCTTGTCCTATCACTTGCTAGTCATGAGAAGAGACCAACACCCTCCATGCTCCAAGCTCCTTTCAGGTAGTTGTGGACAGCGAGGAGGTCTCTCCTCAGCCTCCTGTTCACCAGGATGAACCCCCAGGTCCCTCATTTGCTCCTCACCACACTTGTGCTCCAGCCCCTCAGCAGCTTCGTCACCTCCTCTGCACTCTCTCTAGTGCCTCAATGTCCTTCTTGTGCAGAGGGGCCCAAAATTGAACACAGGATTGAAGCTGTGGCCTCACCAGCACTGAGAACAGCGGTACAATCACTTCTCTAGTCCTGCTGGCCACACCATTGCTTTTACAAGCCAGGATGCTGGTGGCCCTTTTGGCCATCTGGGCACACACAGGCTCATGTTCAGCCACTGTCAGTCAACACCCACAGATCCCTTTCCACCACGCAATTTTTCAGCGACTCTTCCCTGAGCCTGTGGCACTGCCTGGGGCTGTTGTGACCCAAGTGCAGGACCCGGCCCTTGGTCTGGTCAAACCTCATACAAATGGCCTCAGCCCAATGATCCAGCGGGTCCAGATCCACCTGCATGGCCTTCCCACCCTCCAGCAGATCAACACTCCCACCCAACCTGGTGTCATCTGCAAACTTAATGAGGGTGCACGCGATCCCCTCATCCACATCATTGATAAAGTTTAAATAGAACTGAGTCAAATACTGAGCCCTGGGGACACCACTTGTGACCAGATGCCAACTGGATTTTGCTCTGTTCACCACAATTCTTTTGGTTCAGCCTTCCATCGCACATATACCATCCAGGCCATGAGCTGCAGCTTCTCCAGGAGATGCTGTGGGACACGGTGTCACAGGCTTTACTGCAGTCTAAGGACACAACACCCACAGCCCGTGTGGCGCATTCACTCCCCACGACAGACTTTCCCTCATCTGCTCAGCCGGTCACCTTGTCACAGAAGAGATCAGGGTGGTCAAGCAGGACCTGCCTTTCATCCAGCCATGCTGATTGGGCCCGATTGCTCGTCTCGTGTGTGTGACCTCACAGTCCTTTCCCAGCCCTGTTCCTGCTGTTGGCCAATCCCCTGCAGAGGCAGAAGTGACCTCACAGTCCCCTCCACAGCCATTGGTTCCTACTGGACTATGAGTTCCTGAGACACAAGTGACCACACGACATCGTACCCACCATCACCCTCCTTGTGGTGAAGTGTGTGAGCAGATCAAACTGAGCTGCTTTTATCAAATGTATCCAATAGATTTCCTGTCAAGGGTTTGAGTGGAGAAACGTTCCTCAGAGGAGCTGCTGTATTTACTCTGGGACATTTTACATCTCTGCTTCTGCATCTGCTTTTGTTCTTCTTCCTCTGTCTATTCTGACGTGAAAGAGCTCTCCAAGGAAAAGATTCATGGAATCCTACAATAACGCAGGTTGGAAGAGACCCCTGAACACCATCTCTGTCCCACTGGCCTTTATGGCACCCCAAGGAATAGCTGATGGCATTTGTGCTCCCTTGGGTTCATCTCACCACATGCACACAGTGGACATGCACATGATGTGTATGTTTGCAACTCATCTGCACAATGAAAACATGGACTTTTGACCTAGTGTTTCATAGAATCACAGAATGTCCTGAGTTGGAAGGACCCACAGGATCATTGAGTCCAACTGCTGTCCCTGCACAGGACACCCCACAGGTCACACCGTGTGACTGAGGACGTTGTCCAATCTCTTCTTGATCACTGTCAGGTTGGGGCCGTGACACCTCCCTGGGGAGCCTGTTCAGTGACCAGCACCTCTTGGGGAAGAACCTGTTCCTAATATCCAACCTAAACCTCCCCTGACACATTTTTCTTCCATTCCCTTGGATATTGTCACTGGTCACCACAGAGAAGAGATCAGTCCCTTCCCCTCCTTCTCCCCTTGTGAGGAAGCTGTAGCCACCATGAGGTCTCCTTTGAGTCTTTTCTTCAGCTCTGATGCTCAGAAACCCCTTGGTTTGCTTTCTGAAGCAGAAAGGAGAAGCCCTGAGCTCCAGGCAATGGGAAGGGGGATCCTGTCCCTCACACACAGCTCAGGGCTCTTCCTGGGACCGTGGGATGTGGGTGTGCAAGGCCCAGGTAAGGACAACACTGGGACAACAACTTTCAGCTTCCCCATGGGGCTGCAAGGAGGCACCGAGGCCCCAGTGCCATGAGGACAACATGTCTTCTCCTGGGCCTCAGTGGCAGAGACAACTGCCCTGGCCAAGGGGACACAGACCTGGGTTCTGTGGGTCCCTTCCAGCCTTACAGCGCCCTTTGCCATCTCCACCACAGGCTGTTCCACACGGTGCTACCCCTGCCCCTCTTTCCCTGCAGGCTGCAGACACCCATCTCGCTTCCCCACCTGCTCTCACCCCAGCATTTCTGCACCTTCACTGCTGTGTCTGCACCCTCACTGGCTGCTCTTTGGAACACAAACCATGGGCTGATCCAGCTCCCTCTGGGTCACCTCTTGCCCCACAGCACTGCCCTTCCAGTCACATTTCTTACTCCTGATATCCAGTCTGCACCTTCCAAATTGCACTTTGTGATATTTTTTCCCTCTTCTGCTTTTTCCCATTATCAAGGAAAGCTCAGCCACCTCAGAAACTGCCCAGAGAAGTCACCTCACCATGATCTCCTAAATCCCATGACTTTTGCTGGCCTTTCAGCTTCTCTGACAGAGACGACCATGTCCCTGCTGCTGTCCCGTCATGTTCTCAGGTGGGGTGGACATGACAACCTGTTTCTCTTCCTGGGTAAGACCTGTGGGCCCTTGGGCAGAGGTTCTTTCCCAGCCATGTCCCTGCTGCTGGGCTGTCACCTCCAGACACAGAACTGACCTCACTGTCCCCTTTACAGCCACAGGATTCTGAGTGGATTACGAGTGTCTGAGACACAACCGACCTCCCAATACCACACTCGTCCATCCCCCTCCTCAGTATCCCGGACCCGACCAAGACTGCAGTGTGTTCTACACCATCCTACACCTGCCCCTCTTTCCCACAGGCTGCAGACACCCATCTCGCTTCCTCACCTTGTTCAAATTTGTCAAATATATTTCCTATTAACACTGTGAGTGAAAAGCACTCCTCACTGGAACTCCTGTACTTCCGTTAACACCTTCTGTATCTCCTCTTCTGCCTTTCTTTTATTTATTTTTTCCTATTCTTCTCCCTATTCTCTCTCCAAAAACTTCTCCAAGGCAAAAGTTATGTCAAATCACGGGATAACTCAGGTTTGCAGAGAGCCCTTGTCTCACTCATTTGTCTCACTCTCCTGCTCAGGGCAGGGTGACCCAGGTGAGGTTCATCAAGGCCTCCACCCAGGTTTGCATCTTCCTCAAAGGCACTGAAAGTGCTCTCTGTTACATCATAGAAGGGGAGAATAAAGACGTTCAACAGTGCTGGTCCAAGTGCTGGTCACTGAGAGATGACACCAGTATCTGGCTGCACACAGGACTTTGTACCACTGATGATGTTTGGGCTTGATGGTTCAGCCAACTTCCCACCCAGCATCCACTTCTTGAGCCCCATCAGCACCACTCTGGCCAGAGGAGACCATGGCTGAGCCTTGCAAACACCCTGTACACAACATGCATTTCTTTCCCCTGCCCATTCGGGTTCACCAGTCCATTTTTTGTCCTTCACATTCCTGGACATGGCAGCAGGAGGACATGTCCCAACACTTTCCCAGGATGGGAGAAAGTGTGACCAGCCTGTAGTTATCCCAGTTCTTGTTTGTGCTCTTCCTGAAGATGGGTTTGAGGTCTGCGTTTTCTAAGGACCCCAGAAGCATTCTGGTTTCTATGGGACTTTTGAGAACACAATCCAGAATCAGGTGCAAGGGTGAGGTAGGAGACTGGAGCACTTGCAATGAGCCTGTCCAAGGCAGCTGAGATGAATCTCAGTGGGCCTGTGGAGTTTGTTCCTGGAGTCACACACAGAAATGTCTGGGTTTCATGAAGCATCCATATATGACCAGACCTAATGGACTCCTTCTGCACCCAGGGATGTTCAGAGACAGAGTCTGTCCCTTTTACAGACAGAGGCAGGAGTCACAGTGTCCCTCTGGCCTCCTGTTGCCACTGCAACAGGTCGGGATGCACCTCAGCCCTGTGGCGTGTCACATGCTCTGTACTCACCTGAGATGTCCCACATCATGAGGAATGGACACAGGGACCTCAGTTCAAGGAAGAAGATCCCAGTGGGTGGTTTCCCATGGGCTGTTACTCCCAATGTGAAGTGACCTCGAGAAACTGTCTGTCCCACAGGCCTTCATGGAACCTCCAGGAATAGCTGATGGAATTTTTCCTCACTCAGGGTCATGTCACCTCACATACATGATGTGCGTGCTCACATCTCATCTGAACAGTGCAAACATGGATTTCTGACCTGCTCATTCTGTGTCCCTCCATGGAGGGAAGAGCAGCCTCTGTGCGCTGGGGAGATAGGCCAGGGCTGGAAATGGTGGTTGTGAGGGGCCAGTCCATGGTGATTGACCTGGGGCTCCTTCCCTGGGGTGTCCAGTGCACAGGGGCACAGCCCAGCCCCTGCTCTGCTGGTCCTGCAGGTCTCTGGCAGGAGCCTGGCTGTGAGAGGACACTGCTGTGTGCCAGCCCTGCACACACACACTGTTCAGATGTACCCTGGTGTCTGAATCTGTGGGACACTTTTGTACTCATATGCTTGAAGACATAAACCATCATGTACTGTCCATAGGAGATCACCTTTCTATCTGGAAAGGCTGTTGTGAGGCCAGCTCTGTCACAGCAGTGCCCATTGCCTGTCCCTGCCTGCGCCCACAGCACTGACACACAGCAGGACGGTGACCAAGCTGCCAGAGCACTCAGGCCTTGCACCAACACCAGGGATGAGAAGGAGAGTGTGGGAGTGGAACCAGAACAGCTCTGGAAGAACAAGCGCTGCTGCTCCCTGGCAGTGCTGCCAGGATGGACTCTTTTTCTCCTCCCATGAACACAAGAACTGTCCCTGCAGTTCCATAAGGCCTTGCAGGAAGGATATAGTGAAAAACAAGTCACTAAAGAGCCTTTTATTTTGTTTAGAGACAAGGAGAGCACGGCTCCTCATTTACACAGCCAGTGGTTATAAAAGAAAAGCAGACAGTGAATTAAGAAATGGGATGACAATATTATCACAATAAAAAAACTACCAACAACAACAGAAAAAACAGATGACAGGCTGGGCCTGTAATTAGTTACTCTAAAACTCCTATGTAGAAGCAGATGGGCAGTTTAATGCTTTAGGAAATTGTAAGATATGAGTTTCCACAAGGCATCCTTGAGTTCCCTGTTCCTCATGCTGTAGATGAGGGGGTTCACTGCTGGAGGCACCAAAGAGTACAGAACAGACACCACCAGATCCAGGGATGGGGAAGAAATGGAGGGGGGCTTCAGGTGGGCAAACACACCAGTGCTGACAAACAGAGTAACCACGGCCAGGTGAGGGAGGCAGGTGGAAAAGGCTTTGTGCCGTCCCTGCTCAGAGGGGATCCTCAGCACGGCCCTCAAGATCTGAACATAGGACACCACTATGAACACAAAACACATAAAAGCTAAACAGACACTGACCACAATAAGCCCAAGTTCCCTGAGGTAGGAGTGTGAGCAGGAGAGCTTGAGGATCTGGGGGATTTCACAGAAGAACTGGCCCAGGGCATTGCCCTTGCACAGGGGCAGTGAAAATGTATTGGCCGTGTGCAGCAGAGCATTGAGAAACCCAGTGGCCCAGGCAGCTGCTGCCATGTGGACACAAGCTCTGCTGCCCAGGAGGGTCCCGTAGTGCAGGGGTTTGCAGATGGCAACGTAGCGGTCGTACGACATGACGGTGAGGAGATAAAACTCTGATGAAATGAAAAACAAAGACAGAAAGACCTGCGCAGCACAACCTGAATAGGAAATGGCCCTGGTGTCCCAGAGGGAATTTGCCATGGACTTGGGGACAATGGTGGAGATGCAGCCCAGGTCGAGGAGGGCGAGGTTGAGCAGGAAGAAGTACATGGGGGTGTGGAGGTGCTGGTCCCAGGCTATGGTGGTGATGATGAGGCCGTTGCCCAGGAGGGCAGCCAGGTAGATGCCCAGGAAGAGCCAGAAGTGCAAGAGCTGCAGCTCCCGTGTGTCTGTGAACGGCAGGAGGAGGAACTGGGTGATGGAGCTGCTGTTGGGCGTTTGCATCCTCGGACATGAGGCACTGTCATAGGAGGAAACACTGTTACAAGTTAGGTGAGACTTTTTCAAGTACAATGAAAACTATTTTGCAAAGACGCTCCACCTATGACAGGCAGAGACTCTTCTTTTTACAGGGCATATTCCTTCAGCTCCATGGCCGGAGCCTTGTTTGATGCCTCTGCCTGCGGGCTCTTCATAAATCAATCCGCCTCTACAGAACTGAGCAGGGACAGGGATCAGTCCTGGTGTTCAGCTTTCTAAGGTGAAACCACTTGTAATGCAGAAAGGCCTGTCAGCATCTGCACTGCCAATGCTATGGGATGGGAAGTGTCCAGGCAGTTTAAGAGTTCTATGTTTTTTACATTTGCTCCCCATTTCCCCTGTTGAGTGTTCTTGTGTTTCTTTCTGCTGCACTCAGGGGGAACAGAGCGAGTCCTGCGAGACCAGAGGATGCCTGTGGGTCAGTGCAGAGTGAGGGCAGCTGCTCTGTCCCTCTGTCTTGCTGCAGCTGCCCTGGGCTGGCACCTTTCTGAGATGGGGGCTGATCACACTCCCATGTTACCCTGAAAAGCCACCAGGCACTGCTGAGAGCAGAGGGATCCACCTCAGACCATGACAGGTCTCACCCTTTCCTAAGGTCTCAGCACCCAACGTTTAGCGCAGGACACACACAGCTCATTCCCCAGCCCCACAGACTGCATTGCCCACAGCCCACAGGTCAGAGCAAAGCTGGGACACGTGTGCCCATGGACACACCTGCAGGAAAGGACCCACAAGATCAGGCTGTGACTCTGCAGCTGAAACTGCCATCCCCAGAGAGCCTGACAGCAAGAACAAGATCCCAACAGCAGTGACCCAGAGCAGGGGAGCAAGAAGGAGAATGTGGTGAGGTTGGGTGTGAGAGAGGCCAGGGCAGAGGCAGCCGGGCACTCAGACAGCGTCACCCTTCCCCAGCTGTGCAGCACCTCCCAGACACCAACACTGCCGGGCAGCTGCTCTCAGCCCCTGTGCTCTGCAGAGGAACTGGAGCTCTGGCTGCACAGGAGCTGCTTCATGCCTTGGAGCCCCCGGCCCTGAGGGCAGAGGCTTTGCTGGGTGGGACAGGAGCCCAGGGGGCTGCTCACAGGAGGGATCTGCACTGCAGGGGGTCACAGGCACTTTTCTCTGTTCTCCCTCCCATAACCATTCCGGGTTTGGTTTCCTCTCATTTCTGATCATTTCCCTGCTGCCTGGAGATTCTCCCCTGGGAGGTGTTTCCCTGTCCATGTCTCTTCCCTGTCAGTGCTCACAGACCATCCCACCCTCTGTGCCCTCCCCCTGGCCCTACAGATCCTGCCTGTTCACAGGGCACTGCCTGGGGGCATCTTCCTGTTTGCAGGCTGGAAAACAGGACAGGTCAGACTAAGGCTGACGGGTCCAGCCAAGGTGATGCAGGTGCTGTGCACAGGCAGAGGGGTGGGGAAGGGATGTCATGAGCCTTCTGGCAGATGGACTGATCACTCAGAGCTGCAGTTCAGGAGTCTCAGTGACTTGTTTAAGCATGAGAGCTCGTTTTCATTTTATCCTTTCCTGCACCCCCCACCCCTTGGGAGAGGAAACTGAAAAGACAGGCTCAGGAAAGCTCCTTATCTGTCTGGCAATCCTTGCATTGATCTTCTCCTTGAGGCATCCACTTGGAAAAATGCTGGGGGTGATCTGGATGTGTGAGCAACCCTGACCCACACAGCACCCTCTCCACAGCAGAGGCACCTTTCTTGCCCAATAGGGTTTGCTCCTCCACCACAGCTTCTCCCCTCAGTGTTGCTGGGATCTCCCGGGCAGGCTGAGCGCTGACCCTGGCAGGCGGCAGAGTCCCTGCCCGGCACAGCCCTGGGGTGCAGGGACCCTGCTCTGCAGGACAGCCCTGGGCACCCCTGCCTGCACATTTACATTTACGCCCCACAGCCACCCTGGGGAGAACGCAGCATTCACGTCTTGTCACTCTGACAGTGCAGAAGGCAATCCCTGCTCTGCAGCACATCCTCTCCTCTGATCAGAGAACCTCTGAGAGCTGTACTTACATCTCTCACAGCCTCTGCAATGTGACAGCTTTCTGAGATCCTACCAAGATTTGCAGATGCAATGCCCTGCAGTCACAGGCTTCATATCTGAGAGGATTTCATTTCCAGTGAACTCTCAGCATCCTCCCACCCCAGACTGCGTTTCCCTCTCTGTGCCTGGCTCCTGTGCCCTCGGTGCTGCAGGCAGAGCCCTCAGCCCTGCTGCGTGTGCAGAGGAGCTGCTCCTGGGCAGAGCTGTCTCTCTGCAGCGCTGCCGCTGCCATGAGCTCCCTGTGTCCCAGGAGCCCAGCCCAGCTCAGCAGCACAGGAGCAGCCCATGATGTCCCTTTCTCTGTCCCCTCTGGGCTCCTCCAGGTGTCTCTGGGACTCCAATGGCACAACTTCAAAGTTGAAGTAATCAGTGGTGTTGATTCTCTCTCCTCTTTAGAGACACTTCTTTACAGCATTGTATTTTTCATTTTAAAGAATAAATTGGTATGACAATCATTTTTCTTGTCCCATCATCAGACAGGACACCAGGAA
This sequence comes from Columba livia, assembly GCF_036013475.1. Classification (NCBI taxonomy): domain Eukaryota; kingdom Metazoa; phylum Chordata; class Aves; order Columbiformes; family Columbidae; genus Columba; species Columba livia. The sequence continues at coordinate 1,202,666 of NW_027043028.1, forward strand.
TGTTACAGCAAAGGATCTAATTTCTCCGGGCTAGGGGAGGAATATCTTCAGTTGAATGAACTTAGGCATTTTGTTCTGGTTTTACACTCCTAGGTCTAGAGAGACATTCATCAGTCTTTGGCCATGTCATGTCTGTGCTCTGATTCAAAGCCTTTGCACACATGGGCTCTTGGACACTTGGTACCAGGTTTCTTGTGGCAGGTCAGAGCTGGGCTGGTGCCACAGCTGGGGTGGCTCAGCCCAGATGTGAGGCAATGTCCTCAGCCAGGGACCTGACTGGGGAGCTGGAGCTGTCAGTGCTGCAGTCAGAGCTGTGACACGGATGGAATGAACTGCCAGGCAGGGTGGCAGGAGTGAGTTCATCTGGTCTGCAAGGACAGCAGCCTCCAAGCACACCAACAGTCCAGATCAAAGCTCAGTCTAAACATGTAAAGAGGTTTACGCAGGGTGGACTGTGCCTGCCCATCCTCTTTGCTTTCTGTGAGGAAACGAAGGGGTTGCTGGATGTGGGGACAATAGTTATGGTATTTTACTTGCAAGTCAGCAAGGCATCCATCATCATCCCCTGCAATATTCATGTGTCCAAGGCAGGATATTATGGTCTGCTTTGATGTTCAAGTAAATGGCTATAAAGCAAGCTGGATGGTTGGGCTTAGAAGGACAGTAGGTAAAAGGAGAAACTTTCCAGTCCTGAGGACAGTCCAGCACTGGAAGCTGTTTCCCAGGAGTGAGCACCCACTCTGTCCCAGAAAGTGACCAAGATGTGTTTGGATAAAGCCCTGAGCAATCTGGTCTGACCCTGCTGTGAGCAGGAGGTTGGTCAAGACACCTCCTGAGGTCCCATCCAGCCTGAATGACGCTGTCCTTCCTTCCCCTTCATGTTTTCCATTTAGACAAAGCTCTCAGGTGCTCCCTGAGCACAGGAATAATTCACATTATGTGCAGGGCTGCTTTACAAGTGCCCCCAAACAGCCCTGACCACAACTTTTGCATCCTTTTTCTTTTGCCCTAACCCAAAATCTTCTTTTTTGCTGTCCTAATGCCTTCCAGAAAGAACTGCCCATCTTGTTAACCCTTTCAGAGCAAGAGAAAATGTATGGAAGAGGGATGAACTGGGAGAAATTCTGACCAACATGTGTATTCTTTCAATAATAAAAAAGGTAGAAGTGAGAGAAAGCACTGTTCTAAGAACTTCATACAAGAGGCCAACTACTGAAACACAATATGTATTTTGAGAAGTGAGAATGACTGCTGGGAGCTTAATTCCTCACCATAACCAAGAATACGGAGTGTTCTGTTACAGTTATTAGTGATAGAACCACTATTCAAAAACATCCTTGAAAACGTCGTTGTCACCCCTTGGCTCCAAAGCTCAGCCTGCTCTGTATTTGACAGGACTGCTTCAAACATCTGTGACCCAAGGTCTTTTACCCAAGGAAGGGTAAAACTTCCAGTGCAGGCACCAAACCAGTGCCCAGCCGGCCTGCAGAGCCAGGACAGTTGTGCCACACAAGAGCCACCCTGGACAGAAGCTACGGTTAGTGAGAATTGAAATTATTTAAACTCCAATCATTGAATCACAGCATTATGGAATCATTTAGTTTGGAAAAGACACATAAGAACATGGAACTCCAACATAAGAACTCCACATAAGAACACCAACAATAAACCATATCCCTGTGCACCACATCTCAACATCTTTTAAACACGTCCAGCAATGGAAGCTCCAATCCCGAGCTGGCAGGACACCACTGGCTGCAGTTGGACATAAGATACTGGTCATGGCTGTGAGTTCAGCCCTCGCTGGCAGAATGTCTCACACCCTCACTGAGGAGGGCAGGGGGCTGGGAGATGGGAGCACGTTTCAGTTTCCAGATCCCAGCACAGAGCCCAAACCATCCTGCCCTTGGACTCTGGATCCCATTTCCTGAGATGCAAAGCTCGTTGGGCTTCTGTGGGTAATCATGTTAAAAGGCATGAATACTCCTTCAAGTGTGTGTGTAATTTTTCTAGGAATGTCAGTATTTAAAGAAAGAAATGTTTAACATTTATATTTAAATATCTGTAAATTAGTACACTGCATCTGTTGTAGCCCCTCTGGCAATGACAATTAAATAGGTATTTGCACTATAAGGCTCCATACCTCATCCACAAGCACACATCTAAGTGGTTCAGATGAAGGGTGTCTGGCAAACGTGACCCTTTGTGTCCCCAGGTGATGGACACTGCTCATGTGCCTCTGCAGAGAGTGGCAGGAGCTGGATCCCCTTCTCGGGACAGACTCCTTCCAGGAGAGACACAGACACAGGGGGAACTCATCAGGGCTTTACGGCATTTCACTGGGCATCAGTTTGACATATTGGGTGCTGTCCTGTGACTGCCCTTTCTGCACAAATGATCATACAAACACAACCATTTAGTAAGACATGGCCATAAAGGGCTGTTATGGACAAGAAAGCTCACCATGAACTCTGGAGAGAGTGAGGAAGTTCATAATAACACCAGGAAGAACCAAGAAGCTCAAGGTCTCTTGTGAAGAGCAGGACCCATGAGCAGCCGTGACTGGCCATTGTAGGTGTGGGAGAAGGTCAGAGCATGTCAGGGAGAAGCAATGAGATGGCTGATGGCTTCAGTGAACCCTTCCAGCCATGTCTGAGCCCAGAAATGGAAAGCAGTTGATGTCTGCAGGTGGAGGAGGAACAGGAGGGTTTTCCTGGGAATACAGAAGGAAGAAAGGCCTCTCTTGGGCTAATCATGTATGGCAGTGCCATTTGCATGCTGTGGGCATGGCTGTGCCTGGGAGATGGGGAACGGCTGCTGCTGGGGTGGCTGTGCTCAGTCATGGCCCATGAGCTGACCCTGCTCTGCTCCTCTCTTACACTGCCCACACTTGGATGGTCCTCAGGAATCATCCATGAACCTGGTGGATCCATGAATCTCCTGGAGTGATGGGGTGTGGATCCAAACAGGGGATTCAAGCAAGTTTGGGACTGGGACATTGTGGTGACTGGTGGCCATTGCCAGGTGTATGAAAGAAGCTGGGTGAGTTGTGATTTGCTCACAAGCATTTCCAACTCCACAGAAAACCAGAGCCTTGCAGTTAAAGCAACAGCACTTGACATAAACACCACCCCCAAAACACAAAACACTCACACTGACCACAGAAAAAGCCTTGAAAAACATTGGAGAAAAATCCACCAGGTCCCAGGGGTCAGGGCTCAGCCATTCTGGTGATGAACAAGCATCAAGGGCTGACATGGCACCAGAGCCACCTCCACATGGCCCTCACCACCTGGAACCAGTGTCTCCAAGTCTTGCCTTCAGCAGCCTCCAGGGACAGGGACCTGCACTGGTTGTTTCCTTCACAGCTGTGTCAGTGATGGCCCTTCATGGGGTCCAAACACCCTCAGAAACTTGGGGTTTGCTTCTGCCTTTCACTTCACTAGAGGTTTGTTCATTCTCTCAGTAGCTGCAGTTCAGGATCACGGCAGCAGAGGGCTCACTAACATCCAAAATGCTCTTACAAGCCAAGGCTCTGTGCATCATTTTCCTAAAGGCTTCAAGTCTGGTGTGGATGATTAGAGAGATTTCAGGAATAGCCAAACAGAGAGCATTTGCATAATAAATAGCAATAAATCCAAATTTCTTCTATTTCGTTCTCTGCTCTTCCTTCCCTCCCTTTCCAGAACAGGTGGCATCAGCAGCCTCCAGTTCATATCGATGTGTTGCATCTCCTGATAAAGACTGAATATGTCAGAAAAGTGGGTGCCTAAATCACCATATGAGTGAGGAGACAGGCCAGGACAGCTCAAGAGGAATCACACTCCTCTGGACCAAGAGGTGGCTGTTCCTGGCAATCTCAGGTGCCACAGCACAGTGATACTTGTGTTCAGGAGCTGGTCAAGTGACCCATCTCCTGTTCTGTAACGGTGTCTGAGTTTGCTCAGGTCACCCCTGACTTGAGCCCCATCCACTGCTGGGTGTTCTCCAGACTCCTGCCTTCAGGAACAAAGGCCCAGGAGACCTTGCTGGTGAAGATGGAGGCAAAGAAGCCATGAAGAACCTCAGTCCTGTCTGATTCTACTCTTATGAACTTCAGCCGCAGGTCTATTTAACCCTGGTCTATTCTTTTTTGGTAAGGAAGCTGTGTCAGCTCATCTTGCTGCCCTCAGCCTCCCCTGCTGGTATCAAGTCCAGGGCAGCTTTGGCATCATCCCCACATCCATGGACAAGGTTTCTAAATTCATCCTTTGCAGCTTCCCCTGCTCCCACCTCCTGTGTGCTGCCTTTGTGCCCTGGAGCTCCATCAGTTCAGATGGGCAGCCTCACCAGATAAATGCTTTTGTTCATGGGTACTTGGAGAGATCATTCTTGTGCTTGGAGCAGGATGTCCTGTAAGGATTATCAGATTTCCTGAGCTCCTTCACCCTGCAGATCTACTTCCATGGCACCATTTTGCCCACCATTCCCCAGTATGTCCAGGTCTTCTCCTCTGGAGCCCACCAGCCTGTGCTCTGCTGCTGGCCTTCCTCCCTCCCCTCTGGTGCCTGGGACCCCACTGTGTCCTGGTCACAACAGCCAAGGTGGACACTGATGTTCACATCCATCACCAGCTATTCCTTGTTTCCCAGTTCCAGATCCTGGTGAGCATCACTCTCATTGGCCCACAATGCAGACACGTTAAGCAGTTGGCCCAAGATCCTTTGGACTGATGGCACTTGCCACTTTGCCAGGCCAGTTAATGTCAGAGCAATTACAGTTCCCCATAGGAACCTGCTCATTGACTGGTGACTTCCTCCTTGAGTTGCTGACAGAAGATCTTGTCCATTTCTTCTACATGATCATGTAGTTTGTAACACCAACACATTGTCACTCTCTATTGGGTTTACATGACAAACTCTTGGAACTGGGGGTAAGTGTGGGTGTGCTACAGTTGTCACCGCTCTGAGAAGACAACAGGAGTCTGACCAATGTCAGACAGAGCCGATTTCAGCTGCTCCAGGATGGACCCACTCCTTGCCAAACCTGAGCCACTCAGTGATGCTGGCAGCACCTCTGGGATATTGTATTTGAGAAAGGGTAAAAAACGCTGCACAACAGCAGGTGGGAGAGAGGAGGGAGGAAATGGGAGAGAAAAGCACTGCAGACACCAAGGACATATCCCATAGGACCCAAGCAGGTCCCTCAGCAGGCCAAAGCTTGCTCTCCTGAAATCCTGCTCTTGGCCTTGTTCTCATCTCCCAGGAGCCTCAGCTCCACTTTCCATCCCTGACTGTTCCATCCTGACCAACTCTTTCTGGTTTGTAAGTGTGAAGTCCCACAGGGCACCTCACCCCACTGACTCCTCAGTCACCCGTGTCAGGAAATGTTGTCAATGAGCTCCAAACCCTCCTGGATGGCCGGTACCTTGCCGATATTGGGATATCTCAGATCTGCCATGAGGACACGGCCCTGGAAACATGAGGCTTCTTTCATTTGTCTGAAGGAGGCCTCATCTCATTCCTCTTCCTCATCAGTGAGTCCTGATGTCCAGTCACCACAACGTTGCCCATGTTGTTCTGCCCTCTCATGCTGACTCCTCAAACTTCAGCTGACATTGTCTGTCCCCAGGCAGAGCTCCACGCATTCCTGCTGCTCTCTCATATGAAGGGAAACTTCCCCTCAAAGTCCAGACCTCTGACATTATGAGTATCAGACGCCCAAGGCCCCACAGTTTCTGCAGGAGATGGTATTTGTAGTGCCCTTCAACTCCACATCCTGGTATCTTGGGAGAGACACCCTTATCAGGATAAGCCGTCTGCATGCAAACATTATGAGCTGAACAAATGGAGCTTCAGTCAAGGGAGAGCGCAGACCTTGAGAAAATCTGGTGTTCGCCCATCAGAAAGCTCTAAAGATTTAAAAAGGGAAGTGACCAGTTCTGTATCGGGGCAGGAGAACAACCCCATCCATCAGGACAGAGCAGGACCTGACACGCTGAGCAGTGACCCTGAGGAGAAGGGCCTGGGCACTACAAGGTCCCCACACCAGCCCGTGGTGCACGCTCACCATGAACAAGGCAGCTGCACACGGGGCTGCATGAGGAGGAGCGTGGGGACCCAGACACCTGCAGTTCTCATCCCATTCGGTTCAGCACTGGTGTGACCCACACACACGCGTGTGTGCCAGTGTGCGGCTTCCCAGTTTGGAGCAGCAGGGAGGAACTGGAGAGTGCAGGGCTGTGCCAAGGCAGGTTCAGCACCTTGTGCACATGGTGTGGGGTGCTGAGGGACCTGGGCTGCTTTGGCCCCGCAGCGCTGGGGAGGCTGCAGCAGTGCAGGAGTAGCCTGAGAGTGCTTGAAGGGCGGTTTCAGAGATGGTGGAGGTTTTCTGCAGAGTGGGAAAGAGCCTGAGAAAGAAATAATGGCCCAAAGTGCAGCTGGGGAGGTCCAGGCTGGACAAGAGCAGAAAGGAATGTGATGGAAGGGCAGTGCTGTGGGGGAGCAGGTCAGCAGAGGGAGTCTGCATCAGCCCAAGGCTTTGTGCTTCAAGGACCAGCTGGGGAGGATGGAGAGATCTCAGCAAAGGAAGGAAGATGCTCAGACAAGAGCAAGGTGGGGCAGCAGGGGGGATGTCTCCAGCCTGCAGGGACAGAGGTGCAGGGGATGCCACAGCACAGGACAGGCTGTCCTGGAGATGATCAAGGGATGGAAAGAGGCTGAAAGCCCCACCAGACATGAGCTCCTTCTCCCCTTGGCTCTGGCTCTTGTCTGCACCTCTGATGCCTGTGAGGAGACACCTTGTCCTTCCAGCACAGGGGCCTCATGGCCTCCTTGTCCCCAGCCAGGAACCTGGGAGGTGTGGGACCATAGTCCTGCCCTTGGCCTTGCACAGCCCCACATCACACTGTCCCAGGAAGGGCCCTGGGCAACGTGGGAGGGACAGGATCTGTGTTCCCAGGGCTGGGGGTCAGGGCTTTGCCCTTTGATTAATGAAACACATTCAGGTTTACTCAGCATCAGAGACACCTTTACTTTGCTTTTCCTGACATGTCATCACTGCCTCCAGTTTTCTGCTCTAACTGGCCCTGGGGACAGTTGCTCAGTAGTGTCCTTCAGTGGGACCCATTAACATTACAAGAAAGTTTGGAGTTTGATTCTGACTTTGACTTCTTGGGAGGTTTCATCAAATTCCCCTAAGGGTCTGAGGTCCATGGACTCAGCACCAAACCCACCAGAGGGGTCATTAAAGCGCCTGGGGCTGCTCCTGTGCTGCTGAGCTGGGCTGGGCTCCTGGGACACAGGGAGCTCATGGCAGCGGCAGCGCTGCAGAGAGACAGCTCTGCCCAGGAGCAGCTCCTCTGCACACGCAGCAGGGCTGAGGGCTCTGCCTGGGGATCTCAGGAGACGAGCAAGGCAGAGAGAGATTAAAGGTGGTCAGGACTGGGAGGATGACTGAGAGCTCACTGGAGGAGAAACCTTTGCAGCCCTCGCCATGGTAAGTCTCTGGGTGCAGGGCAGTGCAGCTGTAGCTCCTGGAGGCATCTCCTGAAACTGGCACAGGCACAGCTTGTGGGGTCTGTGAGGACGGGGCTCTTGTCTGGCCATGTTGAACAGCTGTGAAGCCAGGTGAGCACCCAGGGGTGCCCAGGGCTGTCCTGCAGAGCAGGGTCCCTGCACCCCGGGGCTGTGCCGGGCAGGGACTCTGCCGCCTGCCAGGGTCAGCGCTCAGCCTGCCCGGGAGATCCCATGGCAGCAGCTGTGGGGGGAAGGAGCGACCCCCGGCAGGGCAGGCAGGGAGCTTGTGGGGTTGAAGGGGGCTGTGTGGGTCAGGGCTGCTCAGAGCTCCAGATCCCCCCACAGACATGGCAGAGGGGCCTTCTGAACAACAACATCAATACAGGAACAGCTGCACGGGAAGGAGTCTGTGCTTTCAGTTTTCCACTCTTGCTCGTCTGGGTGTGCAGTGGGAGATGGGGATTTATTTCTCTCTTTGGAGCAGACACTGAGACCCCAGTTCTCGTTAGGACTGGTCTGAGCTGCTCCTGAGCCCCTGCACACACAGAGCTGCCCCTGGGCAGTGCCAGGAGGTGTGAGCAGGACAGAGCTGAGCACACAGCGGGTGGGACGGAGTCTGTGACACTGACAGGGAGCAGACCAGGGACAGAGACACAGCTGCAGGCAGCACAGACATGGGCAGGGAGTGGGAGCTACAACCTGAAATGCTGGGGAGGGGATTCAGGCCCCCCTGCCATCCCCTGCAGTGCAGACACATTTCCCAGTGCAACCCCTGGTCTCCTCTCCTCCCCAGCAGACCCTCTGCCCCAAAGCCATGGGGTCCAGGTCACGAGTCTCCACCTCAGCAGCTGGACCTCCAGGGGAAGGGTTCCTGGAACGTGGTACTCAAAAAAGGTGCTAAAAGTACTTGCTCTCCAGTGTCATTATGTGAGTGGCAGCAGCACAGCCGGGTCAGGAGAAGGTTCCACAGCATGCCCGTTTGCCTTTCTGTCCTTGCTTTATTTTCTGGTAGCACTGCAGTGTCCTTCCCTGTTTCTCCACCTGTCCCTGGTGCTCTTGCTCTCTGTGGTTGGGGTGGGAGTGTGGGTCAGTTTTTGTTCTGACACCAACACAGGGGGTCTTGAACCAGAGGTGTGTTCATAGTATCTAGATGCCTAAGCTGCATTGTAAGCTGTGATGAACAGTTTTTTCTCACTTGGTAGAAAGAGAGAATGAGCTGAAACATCCCTCCATCAGGGAGGAGGTTTTCCATGAGAAACAGCATGTTTATTTTCCTCAGAGAAGTCACCCCTAACTTGTCACTGTCTTTCCTCCTTGCACAGGTCGTCATGCCCACAGGCAGCCAATGTCCAACAGCAGCTCCATCACCCAGTTCCTCCTCCTGCCGTTCACAGACACACGGGAGCTGCAGCTCTTGCACTTCTGGCTCTTCCTGGGCATCTACCTGGCTGCCCTCCTGGGCAACGGCCTCATCATCACCACCATAGCCTGGGACCAGCACCTCCACACCCCCATGTACTTCTTCCTGCTCAACCTCGCCCTCCTCGACCTGGGCTGCATCTCCACCATTGTCCCCAAGTCCATGGCCAACTCTCTGTGGGACACCAAGGTCATTTCCTATGCAGGGTGTGCTACACAACTCTTTCTGTTTGCCTTTTTAGTTTCAGCAGAGTTTTACCTTCTCACCATCATGTCGTACGACCGCTACGTTGCCATCTGCAAACCCCTGCACTACGGGACCCTCCTGGGCAGCAGAGCTTGTGTCCACATGGCAGCAGCTGCCTGGGCCACTGGGTTTCTCAATGCTCTGCTGCACACGGCCAATACATTTTCACTGCCCCTGTGCAAGGGCAATGCCCTGGGCCAGTTCTTCTGTGAAATCCCCCAGATCCTCAAGCTCTCCTGCTCACTCTCCTACCTCAGGGAAATGGGGCTTCTTGTGGTCAGTGTCTGCTTAGGATTTGGCTGTTTTGTGTTCATTGTGGTGTCCTATGTGCAGATCTTGAGGGCCGTGCTGAGGATCCCCTCTGAGCAGGGACGGCACAAAGCCTTTTCCACCTGCCTCCCTCACCTGGCCGTGGTCTCCCTGTTCCTCAGCACTGGCGTGTTTGCTGACCTGAAACCCTCATCCATCTCCTCCCCATCCTTGGACATGGTGGTGTCTGTTCTGTACTCAGTGGTGCCTCCAGCAGTGAACCCCCTCATCTACAGCATGAGGAACCAGGAGATGAAAGTGGCCCTGAAGAAGCTGATTCAGTCATTTTTCTGTTGGCAACAATAAGTTACCCGTGTCTCTTCAGAAGTGATTTCCAGTTCATCTCAGGAACCTCCTGTGCATTGCGCATTTTATCTGTGATAACCATGTTTGTCAAGGA